>NC_069501.1:398004359-398006859 GCF_027579735.1 Bombina bombina | reverse complement strand
ATTCTAATTTTTATACTCTTCCTTCTTCGTGACATGTTTTTGGTAGAAAGGTCTTACATACACACACTGACTTCCGTTTAAGCAACTGCATTGTCCCTCCATTCATCCTTTTCTTATTGCTTTGGTATTGTTATCCCACAAGTAATGGATGAATCCGTGGCCTGGATAAACATTACAAGAAGAAAAAAAAATTGAATATTACTTGACACATTTTTTTTTCTCGTGTGGTCTATAAAGTCCAAGTGCCACCCTGTAATTCTATGTAGGGTGTTTTTTTTATTTTTAAACTCAAATGTACACTGCACCCTATTTTTAATGGTTTATCTTGCATTTCTTCGGTCGTATGACTGTGGCTGGCAGTCAGGAGCGGAGCTATATATACATCTCTGCTGTGGTTAATCCTATTCAAGATTCCTGTGGAGAAGTATAATATGAAACAAATAATTGATGAATACTTTGACAGTATACACCTCAATAGAAATAAATTTTATATTTATTGATAAAATGATTTATTTATTCGTATGTGTATATATATATATATATATATATATCAAAAATATATATATTTATATAGATATATATATCTATATAAATACATTTATATATATATATATATATAAAGATATATATATATATATATATATATATATATATATATACACACATATACACATAAACCATTATATATATATATAAGATTATTAAATATTTTTTTATTTGTTATTGGTTTCAGATGCAAACTCTAATAGCTGAACGGAATGCGGAGATAAGAGAAATAGATGTTTCCCAAAGTCATCAATGGGATCCAAGAAGATCTGTAGAAGAACTTGAAAGGGAGTCATCTGCTGACGATTCAGAAAATCAAAGTTATTCAATCGATGAAAAATCTATTCGTCTTGAAAATTTAGAATGGTGTCTTTGTGGTAACTGTCAACTTATGCCTTCCATAATTGAAAGCATTTGTTGTCGTGAAAAGGAAGAAGAGATTCTGTACCACATACCAGATGGTAAATCATGTATTTGCGAGTCTGAAAATCACATACATGAAAATGATCAGGGTTTCCTAAACCGTGTTGCCCAAATAATAGGAAGTCTTGGACCAATGCGTAGTCAATCCCGACAAGCTATTACGCAAAGGTAATTTTAATTCATTAAAATTTTTTAATGAAGAGTCAACCGTTATTTTGTTATAGTTCGAAAATATAGTTTTAATAGTCAATATATACTTTAGCATAAAAAAAACACATTTAGATAAAACTGACAGTGTACCCCTGAATTTATATTGATTTAAAAGATAAATATTCCCGCAATTACAATAGCACCTTTTTTGCATTACCTGCACAATAATGTTAATATACTCTTTACATCTGTGATTACTTTGTCGGTAAGCCTATGAAAAATGTGCAAACAGCACACTTATTTAAGTTATTTTAACACAATTGCATCTTAGACAATCAGAGCTGGATCCCATGTAACTACACGCTGCTGAACTCAATTTTATCAACTTGATAAATTTATATATATATTCATTTTTATTTTTATAACAGCTAATTTTTAACTTCTCTTTTTTGAAATAGAGCATATCGTAAACTGTCATATAGAGCCTTTTCAACATGGATAAATGGCGAAATGGGTCCAAGAAATAGGAAACCTATACCATCGTGTGTAGTCAATAGTATTCGACGACGCTTCCCAGCTCCGGATAATATTTATGTTGGTTTCCATTACCCTGAGGATGACGGACCAGCAACAGAGATGATATTAGATTAGTTTATCAAAAATTTATATTTAAAAATTCTATTTCTATCATATTATTTATATTTTTGTTTTCAGTAATTTACTAAAGTTGATATGTTTAAAAAATTTTAATTTTTAAAAAAGTTGATTAAAAATATTTAAAATTTGAATATAACTTTGTGTAATTTTTTATGTATATGATTCTTGGATATATGAATTCTATTATTTTATTTTTAAATAAGTTTTTAATTTTAAATTTAAGACCAAAATTTTATATATATATATATATATATATATATATATATATATATATATATATATATATATTTAGATATATATATATATATTTAGATATATATATATATATATATATATATATATATATATATATATATATATATATATATGAGACTTTTTTTAATTTTTTATTAATAAAATATATAAATCATGTTGTATAGTTCACAAACTCAATACTATTTACTACAATCTTAAAATAATTTTTTTTTTATTAATAATTGAGATATTGAGCTTATAATTTTTTATTTTATATACTAATGATTGAATACACTTATATGTTAGTTCATGACTACGTATTCAATTGAGAATTTTGATAAATATATTAAAAAAAAAAAAAGTTTAGATATACGTGAAATGAATTTCAATATTGTAAATTATGTCAATTATCTTATATTATGTACAAATTTATCTTTATAAAATTATATCTTTTTAAAATTGTAAATGTCTCTTTCTCTCTCTCTCTCTC
>NC_069501.1:397999359-398001859 GCF_027579735.1 Bombina bombina | reverse complement strand
GCTTAACTTTGGATTGAACACGATGTGTGTTCATGTTGTTTGCAAGAGCGGCAAGTTTTGTACGAGCCTCCATAGCATCCATCCTGAAATGGATTCTTTTTGGTCTATACTTCAAGACCAAACTATGGAAGACCTCGAGCTTACCGGTATGACAGAAAAAATTAAGATGTCGTAAATCTTTAATAATTTGATCGTTCAAAACTATTTTCTCCAACTCATGGAAAGCCTCAGATTGCTTTGTCAGCCATTTTCTCTTTCTTTCTTCATCTTTTTGTAATTCACCATGACCACATGTCCATTCTACGCCATTGTCTATCCAAGAATGTATATTTAGTACATGATATAGACATGATTTCCACAATTTTTCCATTTTCTCGACGTCACCTTCACAAGAAACACTGCAGGACCATAAATGATTGGCAATTGATAATACCCATTTTGAAAGTTCAGAACAATTTTTCTTTCTACTGACAGCAATTATTTTCTTTTTTAGGCTTTTGGTGTAATGCCAAATGTCAAATTGGTGATTGATGTTTTTGTATTCTTCACGCAGTATTTTCCTTATACTGACATGCCTGTCGGTGGCAACCATCACTGGCATTAATCCCTTGCTTATCATTTGGTTCATTGCACGCCGAAATCCTTTTGCTTCCATCGCAACTGATGATGTTGCCTCAGTGACTTGAATAATTTCCAAATTTAAAATTTTTTTGGTTTTGGCCTCCATGGTTGTATATGTACAATATTTTGCCGAAAACCCTGGACTATCGCATTGTCCGTCTCCTGTTATTGCGATACCACGACCTTTGAAAGTTTCAAGATTTTTTGAACATTCTTCTTTCCAGAAGATGTCCACAGTCGGAAACAGAAATGTTTTCTGGTAATTGTAAAAAGTTTGCTTTGACAAAAAAGGTATACCAAAATATGTAAAGTAATCATTAATTTTTTCAAATTGATTACCTGTGAAAAGTAGCGAGGAACAGGCAAGAATGTTTCCTACTGGTCGTTGGCCGATAGTAGGTTGACTATACCATAATGCAGAGTTATGACCGGATTCACATTCTCCGGTTACTATCAACATAGTCCCTACTAGTCTTTTTTGAGTTGACATCATTGGAGAATCACAATTGTTTTTGAAGCGGCATGGGATTAATTTTAATAATTCATCCAAACATCTTTCAAATACTATGTATTTTTTTTCTTCTACAAATACCAAATTATTTACTTCTTCTTGGATTGAAAACTCGTCCATGGTTTCCTCTGTTGTCTCTGGCAGGTATGTAGGATCTTTTGATCCTGTGTCTTGGTCCTCAATCATAGCGTTGTCATCATTTTCTGAGTTTAATGAAATGAATGAAATTTCAGAAACTTCACTCTCTGGTATTATATCAGCTATAGGATTACTGATAATTTGCGGTACATTATCAATTTCAATATCCACTTGTAAGACTGGATTCTGCAGTAAGTTTGTTTCTATACCCTCAGCCATCAGTTCTGCACTTCGAAATGCAATGCTGCCTTCAATAGTATTGTCGTTTGATATGTCAAATAAGAGAAAAGGAATGGTTTGTTGCAACAGAACAAAATAACTGCTATATTGTAATGTCCGTACAAGCTTTGAGTTATAGTTCCTTTTTATTTTCTATTTCTAAGTAGTGACAATAATAACAAGCAAAGTATGCTGTGCTCCCCTCTCTCTATGGACAATAAACAGTGGGTTATCAAGCCCCTTCGTTATTATTTTGACCTTTTATGTATATATATATTTTGCGCTATTCAGATAACCCTTAGGTGACTTGTTCCCGAGTATCAATGTGTGGCTAGTAATCCTTATAACGATAATGTAAAGGATTTTAAAGGATTTTAAGCGGATATGAAAAAGTCCCAATCAGTAAACCAGTGTCTCTGTTCATGCAGATACATATATATACGAATACATATACCTCCGCTCCCTTCTGTGCCCCGGTACCTCTGACCTGGATCGTCCTAGGTCTTGCTGGCTTGCTATGCGCTGTTCCGGACCCCCGTCCGTCCACACCATGCGGATTCAGCGTCTTCCGTATCGCCACACGTGGGGCGTGACGTCACTTCCTGGATTCCGTCTGTTAATGGTACACCCTGGGCAACTGGGCTTGGAGTCTGCTGGAACTTTAATCAATCCACGGGCTGTTTCAAACTTCTCTGCCGCAAAAGATCCTATGTTGTTAAATCGCACCAAAATAGGTACTTCCACAGTTTTTATCCTGATATCGTATGTTGTATCCTCGGGAATCAAAGTTGAAAGGATATCATCCAGAGAGAGGGTTATTGGCAAGTCCGGACTGCAGTGCAGCTGGTAGAAAAGCAGCAACTGACTTGGGCAAAAATTAAAGCTCAAAAATTACAAGATGTCAGTTGCTGCAATTAAAAAAAGTCTCTTTATTTAGAAATATTTAAAATACAGAGGGAACATACCCTATTAGAAAAGAACAGACTAACATGTTTCGGCTTGCGCCGTACT
>NC_069501.1:397512114-397621725 GCF_027579735.1 Bombina bombina | reverse complement strand
ACTACCCTAAAGTTTGACAAAGACTAGTGGTTGAAATAGTGCATGGAAAGTGTTAAAATACCAGCATTTGAAATACCCTAGGGTGTCTACTTTTCAAAAATATATGGTTTGATGGGGGTAAACTCCATTGGCCAGCTTCAGAAATGTCCCAAATAGGACATGGGTGCATGATGACCAATGTGAAAATTCCAAGTTGAAAAACTGGAATGTGCTACCTAAAAATAAGGACATTTAGCCCCCAGAGAACCCGACACACCTATACATAGGTGGTATCACTGTACTCAGGAGATATTGTTGAACACATATTGAGGTGGTTTTTGGCAGTAACACATAACAGGAATTGAAAATACATGCCTAAAGTACAATGTGTGTGAAAAATAACACAAAAAAATGACTACCCAAAAGTTTGACAAAGACTAGTGGTTGAAATAGTGCATGGAAAGTGTTAAAATACCAGCATTTGAGGGGGGCGGAGCCGGCACTGAATGAGGATGGCCGCACATTAGGTGAGCTCCGGTGTTTAAGCCCACATTAGTGCCCTAAAGCCATCATAGACCTTGCATATCACCTGGATTACACTGACCGGAGGTGTTTAATTAAGGTCTCAGCATAAAAATGAATTGATGAGCGGCCGCTGACCATTTTGCCACCATTAACATCCGCTGACTGGAATAGCGTGTGCAAACAGCTCAAAAAGTACTGAGCTAACAGAGGATCTACCCGACACATCACCGCATCGATCCGGTGGAGGATTATGAGGTAACGCTGCTAGGAGGGGAAATTTACCGCTGTCACAAACATTCTCAGAGTGAGTAACGAGCAGAGAGGCATAGAGAAAGATGGCGGTCGCCATTTTAAAAGCACATACGCACTTATTATAGCAAGCCTCCCTGAACCTGAACTTATGATACAATACACTAGATGGATAACCGGAACAGGGGAGAGACAGGATAAAGCACCCTTTATTTATTTGCTAATCAGCGGTCCTAAGCTAAACTTACGGTTCAGCATGTGAAACCCCTAAGACCTTCTAGAGCACGAATACACTGGTAATCAAACAAATTAGAGACAGCAGGCATACTGAAAGCTTCATTATACACAGAACAAGCACATGCGAAAGGAGATGCATGCTTGGTGAACTGTCTGATTATAACGTGCCTGGGCAATCTGAGTATTTTACACTACCACACATTTAGTGGTCATACCATGAAAGCTGATTATGAATAAGAGTGAATCTTGTTTTGGATATAAACACATCAATGTTAACTGTTAATACTCCATGATATCAGTGTCTATACTTCAGCACTAACTTCTTGCACGCCAGATAATTTGCTTTGTTGTGTCTTCCTCTCCTATGAGTTATATGTAAAGGCAGCTAAGACCAAGTGGAGTATATCTTATATATCATCACTCTCCAGAACAGCTCACTGCTCCAGGGTAAACACAGCCAAAATGTCTCCTAGAAAAAGCATATCAAAAGGAAAGCAAAACAAGGGAAGCGGACAAGCAAATCCTTCCATTGATGACTATTTCAAGTCCTCTACACCCCAGATATCAAAAGAAACCCCCACAGCATCGCAAAGATCACATATTTCATCAGATACTTCAGACTTAGGCTCTGAGGAAGAAGAAAACATGATGTCTGTGCCACAGTCTGTGCTGTCTTCTATACCCTCAAAGCAAGATTTCTCTGCATTGATCTCTCAAGTGAAGCAATGCATAAAGGACGAAATTTCAGAACTGAAAAGAGACATAAAAGAGATTGGTACCAGAGTCAATACTTTAGAAGATACTGCTCAAGAACATAATACCTGCCTCACAAATGTCCACAACCAGTTAGAACAACAAGACCAAACCATCAAACAGATGGAAGATAAAATCGAGGACATAGAGAACAGGTCCAGAAGACAAAATATTAGAATACGTGGTATTCCAGAAGAAATAGAGGCCTCAGCATTACATGACTATTTACAAGCTCTGTTCTCACAACTACGACACCCAGCAGACAACTCAATAATTGGTATAGACAGAGCGCACCGGGCCCTTAGGCCAAAGCCTCCAGAATCTGCACCTCCCAGAGATGTGATTATAAGAATCACAGAATACCAGCTAAAAGAACAGCTCATGAAAGCAGCGAGAGACAAACGTCCCATCCAGAAAGACGGCAGCACCCTTCAGTTTTTTACAGATCTATCATCCAGAACACTAGCCAGAAGAAAAGAACTTTCTCCATTGACGAAACACCTACAGGCTAGAAATATCCCTTACAGATGGGGTCATCCATTTCAGTTGCTCATCATCTGGAAGAACAGAAGGGCGAGCTGTTCCTCACCTGAGGAAATTGAAGAATGCTGCAGAAAGTTGGAAATACCTCCACCGGTAATTGACTCTGACACAAGACAAAGTATTGCCCCTGCAGGGGGCCCTCTTGCCCCTCCCTTAGCACAACGTAGGGAGTGGCAAACAGTCCGCAACAAAAGACTGAAAACACCCATACCACCTTCAGACTCTAGAGCCCGCATGGGCTGAGTATGTATATAGGCATGTATCCTTTGCTAGATGTGGGTTGCATAACCAAATGTTATTAGCCGGAAAGAGACGATGTCAGTATGAATATTACTAGCTGTTTCTTTTGTCTGTTCTAGGTTTCAAAAAATGTATAGTTCTGTCCAAACAATAACTAAGTCCTTATTATAGTAAATGTAGGTCATAAGCAGTAATGAAACTGCACGCACTATGTGGGCTGAATGATTCCAAAAAGGGATCTTTCAGTCATTTCCCTCTTTAGATGTAAGGTTAAAGTTTTTAAAATGTTTGTTGTTTATGTTTTTAGTTTGATTTTAGGAGTTTACCTGCAGAGATGCTTCCTTAAACAGATGGATAAATCCACCAGATGACACAACCTATGTATGATAAAGGTAATAGAGTAACAGACGCCACTGTCCATTTTGCAACACAAAATGTAAAGGGTTTCAACTCTCCATCCAAAAGATCAATGGCCTTTAGAGATATAGTACAAAAAGGGGGGGAGATAGTAGGCCTGCAAGAAACTCATTTTAAGAGAGGGTCTATACCCAAATATCTCCATAGCTGTTTCTCCCAACACTTCTATAGCGCACACAAGAACAAAAAAATAAATGGTGTCAGCATTCTAATACGTAATTCCATACCTTTCAAATTAATAGCCCAGAAGAAAGACACAGAGGGCAGATTCTTAGCCATTAATGGCATATTATACAATAAATTGGTAACTATTGTGAACATATACGCTCCAAACCACAAACAAGCATTATTCTTCAAGGCTATAGTCCCTCTACTCCAGGACATCCACAAAGGTCAGCTGATAGTTTTAGGAGATTTTAATTTACCGCTCAACCCCAAATTGGATAGCTCAAACCCGCACATACAAATTGCAAAACGCACACTTAAATCAACAGGGAATTTTTTAAGATCCTTCAGTCTACACGACCCTTGGAGAATTGCAAACCCTGAACGTAGAGATTACACATTCTTTTCTAATCCGAATAAAACATACTCAAGAATAGACTTTATTTTACTAGACCACATAATCCTGGCAAACGCTAAATCAACATCTATCACACACACAGCGTGGTCAGATCACTCTATGGTTAGATGTGTCATAGATTGGCCCTCAGCTCCCATAAAGGATTTTACATGGAGGTTAGATGAAACCTTATTACTAGACCCGATGATATGTCACACCTTAGAAGAGGAAATCAGGGAATATTTCACACAAAATGCTAAGGAGGACGTAGCACCTGCCATGGTGTGGGAGGCTCACAAGAGCTACATTAGGGGTACTCTAATTAAACTACGAGCTAACAAGCTTAAACAACAGAGAGAAGAATATACACATATCACTAAGGAGTTAGAGCATTTAGACTACCTTCATAAAATACACCCACAAGATGAAAAAGTCCTACAACAGCTAAAATTCTATAGATCTAAGCTGCAATCTCATTTACATATCAAAGCACAGACAGCAGCATTTAAACTCAAGCAGAGATTCTATCATGATGCCAATAAACCGGGACGTCAACTAGCCAGATCACTAAAATCCAAACAAACAAAAACTTATATTTATTCAATAAACAACCAAAAAGGGGAAAGAGTGGAAGATACCAAACGCATAGCTGAGATCTTTAAAAACTACTACCACACCCTATACAATCTCTATCCAAATAGATTCGTTTTTGATCATGAAACCAAATGTACAAATTACATGGACAAAATCAAGGTTCCAGAAATCTCTGAGTCAGATAGTGAGATGTTAAAGGCCCAGATAACTCACAAAGAGATCTTGGAGGCTATTGGGTCTCTGAAGCCTGAGAAGGCTCCGGGACCGGATGGATTCTCGGGCTCTTATTATAAATTATTCTCGCACCTATTGTCTCCTCATATGTTAGAAACTTTTCATCAGATTGACAATGGGGATACACTTCCAGACACCATGTTACAAGCAGTTATCACTGTACTCCCTAAACCAGGCAAGAAACCTGACACTCCAGCGAATTTCCGCCCCATATCGCTACTGAATATAGACCTAAAGGTCTATGCCAAAGTACTAGCAGCCCGACTAAATAAATTATTACCACATTTGATTTCGCCAGATCAGGTGGGGTTTGTACCGCGGAGAGAGGCGAAAGACAATACGGTTAAACTACTAAACTTATTAGATTATATAAATACCAAGACCATACCATCAGTAATGCTTTCCACTGACGCTGAGAAAGCGTTCGATAGGTTAGATTGGACCTTTCTAGAATCTACTCTTCATAAGTTCAAGTTTCCCCCTCCATTTATAAACAGAGTCATGGCCCTTTACTCATTCCCCACAGCCCAAATCAGAATAAATGGTACATTATCGGAACAATTTGAAATACGTAACGGCACTCGCCAAGGTTGCCCACTCTCCCCACTATTGTTCATCCTATCATTAGAAATGATGGCGTGTAAAATAAGATCAAACAACAATATAACAGGAATAAATATCAATCATAAAGAATACAAATTATCTATGTTTGCAGATGATATTTTATTGACCTTGGTAAACCCTCTTGACTCTCTCTCCGCGGTACAATCAGAATTCTTAGATTATGGAGAGGTTTCAAACTTCTCAATAAACGCCAATAAATCAGAACTACTGCCCTTAAATTTACCTACCAATATCAAGAACTTAATTCAGATCCATAGTCCCTTCGCGTTACAACAGAAATCTATAAAATATCTAGGAGTACATTTGCTGAACAATATAGATTCCATTCGAACATTTAATTACTCCAAATTACTAAACACAATCACCAATCAGGCGTCGACATGGCTGGCTAAGAATATATCTTGGATCGGGAGAATAAATTCTGTTAAGATGGTACTTTTACCAAAGATCTTATACATCTTGCAGACGCTGCCACTACCTAACACACAGACATACATTTTGAAGCTACAAAAAGTCATTCACAGTTTCATTTGGAAAAAAAGACCCCCTCGAGTAAACATGATATCCATGTATGCAAACAAAGATATGGGGGGCTTGGGTGTACCCAATATAACTTTATATAAACAGGCAATCTCGTTGCAAAGAATTATTGACTGGAGTAGGCACTCAGTAGAAGAACCTAAACACTGGATACATTTAGAACATGACATATCGGGAATATCACAACTAGGGGGGTTATGTTGGCTACCTAAATTACTGTCCAAACCTCATACTAACTTTACTGCCACTATCTTAAGCACCCTCAGGGATTGGAAGTTTATTCGGGATAGATATAAAAGCATTTCTAGCGCTTACTCCCCTCTGACACCAATTCTAGCAAACCCCGAATTCATAGAGGGTCTAGAACATAGCCCAGGTCACAATATTAGTCTAAAAGGCTACGTTCCAGTATCATTAATGACCAATTTGGGGAAACTAACCCCAAGATCTGATCTTTTGGACATAGGCAATGGGTATTTCACTCAATGGATAAGATACCATCAGGCGAGCCATTACATTTACACGCATAGAGAAAGGGCCAATTTTCTGAGAAAATTGACAACGTTTGAACAGATGTGCTTTAATAACACTGCACAAAAAAGATTATTTCAACCACATACAAACTACTGCTTGAGTCCACAGCCCCCAAGCCCCATAGATATATAAAAGGGTGGGAAAGAGACCTTACAGGGCCACAGGATTCTAAAACATGGAATAAGATCTTTTACAACATAGCTCATTCAGCTCACACGACTCATGCAATGGAAACTAACTATAAAATATTGTTTCGTTGGTATCTCACACCAAATAGACTGAAGTATTTATTCCCCTCGGCCACTGAGAAATGCTGGAGATGCAGACAGGCAGTAGGTAACATGGGTCACATTTGGTGGTCCTGTGAGTTAATCAAACCATTTTGGAAGAAAATAATAAAAGAAATAAATACAGTTTTATCTTGCAATATCCCACAGGATCCACTAATATGCATGTTTAATATGTTGAATGATGTTGAGTGCACCATTAAAAGAAACTTGGGACATACCATGCTGAATGTAGCCAAACAGCTCATAGCCTCCTCATGGAGATCTGATAAAATCCCAACAATAAGTAGATGGAGGGAGAAAGTAAAAGAAACACTGATGCTAGAGAGATATTCATATTTTAAGACAAACAGGTTAACAATGTACACCGACATGTTATTCTTCTGGGAATCATATGCTGGTCTTTAACTTAACTCAGTTTGAGATATTCTACGCTTCTATGAGCATGTAAGGGGGCAATGAGTGGAGTCTGGAAATTACAACATTCTATGTAATCAGAGCATACAAACATATGAACATGCCGCAAACTCGATAAGACCTGGGTAGTCATTCTCTGCAGGATGCAATTGTTGAAAATGTTTATGTTTAGTTAGTTTTATTCGCTAAGTGTTAATTTTAGCGATTGGTTATAGAGGTCTTAGGAAGAATCTTGCATTATTTGTAGTCTTTGGATTATGATATTAAATGTATTCTCACTATGTATCATCTGTTGTACCTCTTCAAAGAAAAAATTCAATAAAGAAATAAAATATAAAAAAAAAAAAAAAATACCAGCATTTGAAATACCCTAGGGTGTCTACTTTTCAAAAATATATGGTTTGATGGGGGTAAATTCCATTGGCCAGCTTCAGAAATGTCCCAAATAGGACATGGCTGCATGATGACCGATGTGAAAATTCCAAGTTGAAAAACTGGAATGCGCTACCTAAAAATAAGGCCATTTAGCCCCCAGAGAACCCGACACACCTATACATAGGTGGTATCACTGTACTCGGGAGATGTTGTTGAACACATATTGAGGTGGTTTTTGGCAGTAACACATAAGAGGAACTGAAAATACATGCCTAAAGTACAATGTGTGTGAAAAATAACACAAAAAAATGACTACCCAAAAGTTTGACAAAGACTAGTGGTTGAATTAGTGCATGGAAAGTGTTAAAATACCACTATTTGAAATACCCTAGGGTGTCTACTTTTCACAAATATATGGTTTGATGGGGGTAAATTCCATTGGCCAGCTTCAGAAATGTCCCAAATAGGACATGGGTGCATGATGACCAATGTGAAAATTCCAAGTTGAAAAACTGGAATGTGCTACCTAAAAATAAGGACATTTAGCCCCCAGAGAACCCGACACACCTATACATAGGTGGTATCACTGTACTCAGGAGATATTGTTGAACACATATTGAGGTGGTTTTTGGCAGTAACACATAACAGGAACTGAAAATACATGCCTAAAGTACAATGTGTGTGAAAAATAACACAAAAAAATGACTACCCAAAAGTTTGACAAAGACTAGTGGTTGAATTAGTGCATGGAAAGTGTTAAAATACCAGCATTTGAAATACCCTAGGGTGTCTACTTTTCAAAAATATATGGTTTGATGGGGGTAAATTCCATTGGCCAGCTTCAGAAATGTCCCAAATAGGACATGGGTGCATGATGACCGATGTGAAAATTCCAAGTTGAAAAACTGGAATGCGCTACCTAAAAATAAGGCCATTTAGCCCCCAGAGAACCCGACACACCTATACATAGGTGGTATCACTGTACTCAGGAGATGTTGTTGAACACATATTGAGGTGTTTTTTGGCAGTAACACATAACAGGAACTGAAAATCCATGCATAAAATACAATGTGTGTGAAAAATAACACAAAAAAATAACTACCCTAAAGTTTGACAAAGACTAGTGGTTGAAATAGTGCATGGAAAGTGTTAAAATACCAGCATTTGAAATACCCTAGGGTGTCTACTTTTCAAAAATATATGGTTTGATGGGGGTAAATTCCATTGGCCAGCTTCAGAAATGTCCCAAATAGGACATGGGTGCATGATGACCGATGTGAAAATTCCAAGTTGAAAAACTGGAATACGCTCTCTAAAAATAAGGGCTTTTAGCCCACAGAGAACCCATCACACCTATACATGGGTGGTATCACTGTACCCAGGAGATGCTACTGAAGACAAATTAGGGTGTTATTTGGCAGTAACCCTTACCATTTTATCAGTAAATGTATTCTTAAATTGCTATTTGTCAAAGAATCTAATTTTTTTTTTTCCCCCAAACTTTGGCATAGATTGGTGGTAAAATGGTTGCATGAAAAAAGTCAAAATACCCCAAGTTTAATACCTTAGGTTGTCTTCTTTTAAAAAATATATACATTTGAAGGGTTATTCAGGGATTCCTGACAGATATTGGTGTTACAATGTAACTATCGCCAATTTTTGGAAAAACATGGTTTTGAAATAGCAAAGTGCTACTTGTACTTATTGCCCTATAACTTGCAAAAAAAGCAAAGAACATGTAAACATTGGGTATTTCTAAACTCAAGACAAAATTTAGAAACTGTTTAGCATTGGTATTTTATGGTGGTTGTAGATGTGTTAGAGATTTTGGGGCTCAAAGTTAGAAAAAGTGTGTTTTTTTTCATTTTTTCCTAATATTTTATAATTTTTTTATAGTAAATTATAAGATATGATGAAAATAATGGTATCTTTAGAAAGTCCATTTAATGGTGAGAAAAACGGTATATAATATGTGTGGGTACAGTAAATGAGTAAGAGGAAAATAACAGTTAAACACAAACATTGCAGAAATGCAAAAATAGCCTTGGTCCCAGATGGTCAACAAATTGAAAAGTGGTCTGGTCACTAAGGGGTTAAACAATGACATACGCATAGTCACATAATCTTACACAGTATAGCTTAGAACAAAAGAACCTTATTAAAAAATAAGAAATTAAAAGGAGTGTGAAGGAGTATTTTTAATAAGCGAGGAGTGTTAGATAAAAAGTGTATCTGGGCGCATCGCCCAGCACATAGCAAGGCCATTGGACAAATTATTTAGATAACGTGTTCAACTTAGAACATCAACATAATATTTTATCACAGCATATTAAGCTGTTATAATAAACTAAAATAAACCATTCTTAAAATGGATGACTAAAGACAAAATGGATGACAGAATGGTGTCAGTATTGTTATATATTCTAACAATGACCTCATCACATCATTGCATGTGACGTCACCGTGAGGAGAGGGAAGCCCCGGCGATGCCTGTGAGTATCCAGGCCAGATCACCGGGGGTAGGAGTGGATGGCGGTCCTCAGACCTCCATCAAGGTGGGGGAGTGTTAGTGATGGCTCTGAGCCGTCGTTAGCACCTGAGTGGGAAAATTTGCGATGACTCAGAGCCGTCATTAGCACTCAAATGATTAATTATTTATGTAAGGGACCGGGTCAGGCATAAAATGTTGGATTTTAGTCATATAGGCTTGTCCAAACTAACGTTAAGGGGACAGTAAATTTTACACAATTTTTAAGAAAAATAAAAGTTTTCCCTTTAAAAATCATTTCTAACGATGAATATCAGATGCAGTTTGGAAGCGTTTTAACTCAGGGCTCCACTGGCTGTCCACAAAGCTGGAGCTTTTTTTAAATCATGACCTCTTTAGCCAACTGGAGAGCAAACGTGCGTCTTCATAGAATATGACTGTACGCAATTCCCCTATCTCCTGCGCATGCGCAGTAGTCATAGCCAGATAATATATACACTGTATACAGTATATTGGGAAGTTGTATGTATTACACATGCACAGGAGAATAAAGAACAAGCAATTCTGCTTTGTATAAGGGTGGTGTGTCAAATTTTGATTGACAGCACTGCTCTGCAGCACTGAAAATGAAAAAAAAAAGCTCTGGCTTTTTGCATTGTTAGATATTATAAATGTTTGAAGGGTAAACTTTTACTTTTTTTTAAAAAGTGTAATGTTTACTGTCCCTTTAACCTAGCATAGGGAGGTGGGAGACTTGGGAAGCTCAGATATTTCATTCACTTTGAGTAGAACTATTGGAATTTGCAGTTGTGTGACTTCTTTGCCTCTGTGAGCTAGACATTGACTCAAATTCAATCAGTGAGTTGTATGTTCTGTTAGCTCTGATAGATAGGTTCTTTTAATTGTTAAAATTCTAAAATGTTAGATTTTTGTTAAAATGAGTTGTATATATTTGCTGTTCCCATTGGAAATAAAAGTAACAAATCCGAATCCAATATTTGTCTAAAAAGAATGCCCATATAAATAAAATTCGGATCAGATCTCCATATTTGGTGGTTATGTCCGGTCCTGGAAAGACTCTGGGACGGCGTCTTCCAATTATGCGACTCCGCAGGGCTGTCCATTCCAAGAGTTCCCAAGACGGCCCTCTTGAACATTTTTCCTAGTAGATGGCCCAAAGCCCATAAACAATTGGCTATCTTTGTGTTTGCGGCTACAAAATTATCAATAGCCAGAATGTGGAGGCAGGCAAGTTCGCCCTCCCTGACTGGGGTCCAACAGATATTGGAAACCTATGCTCTAATGGAAAAGGGATTCTACCTTGACCTGGACAAGATGGAGGCATACTGGAAGATATGGGACCTATGGGTACATAGACAAGTGCCCATGGGTAGTAAGTGAATTGTCAGGGGAGATGTATGGTCTGATAAGCTGGTTAGTAAACTGATACTAGGGATCTAGAGATACTACCTCACCCCTTCCCCCCCCCCCCATTGTATGTCTACCACCCTCCCTTTAATCTAACCCTTCCCCCATACCCCCCCCCCCTTTTTTTATCTTTCCTTTTTTTTTTTCCCCTCCCCATCTGCTCCAGTGCCTTAGATAACATGGTATATTCTTGGAATTACTGACCTATACACATAGCTATAGAACTGCTTCTAATACCTCCTATCATTACGTAATACTGTTCTAAAATGTCCCCCTCGGAACCCATCACAGTTACGAATACAACCCCTATGCTCCGAAGGACTGGAAAAGTCCTTCTTGGTCCCCCCCCCCTTTTTTTTTTTTTTTCTTTTCATAGCTAGCCAGGATGACATGGGGGGGCCAACTGGATTGAGCGGGAGGCTCGATGGGAACTGAGTTAGTTCTATTGGGTGCCTCCTAATTGGATAGTGTACCCAGGTACCATAGCTGGGATCCACATGTTTACACCAAACCATATTATTGGATGCCATTTCTATAGCTGCATCTCTCTCATAAAAAGTTATTCTTTGTACATTTGTTGTTCCTCAGAGTTATTGTTCCTACAAAAGGTATTATGTTTGGTCATGTTTATAAGCTGTTCCCCTCAATCTCAATAAAACCTCTAAAGGAAAGGGGAAAGGAGAGAAGACGAGAAGGGAAAAAGACAGGGGAGGAGAAAAATTAGAACTAACATTTAAAAATGCAAGCTCAAAGGCTGGGAAAGGAAATCCCCATTATGATAGACTTGGACACTAATAAACATTCAACTTCTATGTTCCTAATTCCCAGTTATAGAGTTACAGTATACATTATTCTGCAGATGTATTAGCTAATACCTAAGTTACCTAACCTTTTTTTGAAATCTTTAAAAACAATGTATGACTGATTGTAACAGGATTGATGTATGCTTTTTCTTTATTTCAATAAAGCTTGTTTTAAATATTAAAAAAAAAAAAAAAAAATCGGACAAAATAAACATTAGGAAAAATCTGAAACTCTTTCTGGCGTAACAAATTTCTTTAATGATTTGTACAACTGAGACTCTACTGCTCACTCGCTGATAGGAAAAACTCCTACAGAAAAAAACACTAAAACACGCTTCAAAATATTCTCTTTTATATAGGTCAGAAAACATTTTTAAGTATTATGTCCTTTTTAGAAACATGGTAGTTCAGATGGGAGTATTCAAGCCCAGGTAAGCATGGCCAGGGATAGTCATTAGTGGCCTGATGACCTCTCCAGCATGGAAAAAATATCACACAAAATCTTTGTTTTTTTTTAGCATTATATTGTAATGTAAGTTTCTCTCCTTCACAACAAAAACCCTGCATAGTGGGATAAACAGCTCTCAAGCTTATTTTTTTTTTTAAAAGGAATCTCACAGTACTAACATGACTTCTTAGATAATCCAGCAAGACTAGAGATCTTAGATTATCGTTCCTAGGGCTGCAAAGCTCTTTTTGAAGGTGAAGCAGGAAATCAACTAATACTGAATGCAGTTTTAAAAGTCGGTGATTATCAGTGTTCTCTGAATTTCTCTTTAATCAAGGATGACACACAGTTGTTAGTTGCTAATCAGTTCTGAGGTAGTTGGATTTTATCTCTAAGAATCTATTATTTTGGTGTCTTCAGAAGCATCACCCTGTAAACCATACAACATATGTGGTGGGGTGGGATTGTGAAGCTAGAAGCATGTAAAGACTCTCATAGAGTGAGGCAGCTTTATGAGACATTTATGAGTGCAGACATCCAAACTGTCCCTATTTGAGAGGGACAGTCCCTAATTCTGAGCTCTGTCCCGCTGTCCCGCTAAGACAGCCATATGCCCCTATTTGCAGAATTTCCCTTAGACCATCCCATAAACCATTCAATATGGCCAAAGAGCAACCAATTTTGGGAGGTATGTGAGTGTGTGTACATTTATGAGTATCATAAATATCCTTGCTGCTTCTCTGGCTATTGGGGCTTTATTTAAACTCGGCATTACCTAAAAAAGACATGTGCATTACCCAGGGCTTGTTCTAATAAAATTCCAAATTACACCAATCTTTTCCTTTGAATCGAAATTGGGCTTGTCAACAAGGGAGAAGGATGAATACTGCCTCTCCCTTCCTGTTGACCTTTCATACCTCGTAACACCCCAGACTACTATCCTGAGCTAAAGAATGCCCAGTTCTTTCTACAGAACACCTACAATTCAGCCTCCACTCAACCTGACTTCTCCCATGGAACACTTGCGACTCCACTCATGGGCCACTGATTCACTTCCATATCTCCTGTCCCTGCATATAACTCTATATGGTTATGGTTCACTCCATACATTTTGTCATGCGTTAATGTAAAATACATTTAATAGTGCATAATTATTTGCATGTCATCATACTAATAACTCAAATAAATTGTTTATTTAGTGTAAACAAGATTTTTTTTAAACCTATTACTCTAAAATTATATTCTTTCAAATTGAAATAAGTTTATGAAATATACTGAAATAATCTGATTATTTTATTTGTCTAAACCAAAGTATGTTCCTTTTTAGCTGATTACTTTGACAATAGTAATGAAATCTTTTTTGGTATGATATTATTCTTTATCCCCTTAATGACATCCTACCAACAGTGGCGAGACTCACTTTGTATATAATCATGAAAGGAAAAAAGTAATCATGGAATTGTTATGCTTAACAAAAGTTAATATGAATTTTTCACTCATCAAAGTAGCCACATGTTCCAGATATAACAGCTGAACACACTTGTGATATTCTTTTTACAAATATGTTGCTACACAAATGTGTGACACTTGTACGTTGCTTTGCTTTCACCTTTCCATCCAGTTCATCCCAAACCAGCTTAATGAGGTTTAATTAACGAACAACATTCTTGCACTCAGCTACCAGTGTATAATTTGGAAAAAAAAAACAGGTTGCTACATCTGTAAACACAAAAATGCCAAACAAGCCCAGACCCAATCTTCCTTCTTTCTGTATGTGTGCACGTCACTATGGAGTATCTGAGACCTCCAGAAACACAATCAGAATATAGAAAAGTGAGAGCACCACAGTTTCCAGCAGGTGAAAGTTTTATTGGAGAACCTAAGACCACAAACAAATGCAACGTTTTGGACCTACATGGTCCTTAATCATGCATGATTAAGGATCATGTAGGTCCGAAACGTTGCATTTGTTTGTTGTCTTAGGTTCGCCAAGAAATCTTTCACCTGATGGAAACTGTGGTGCTGTCACTTTTATATATTCTGCTACATATTTAAAAACATCAACATTTATTCCATCTTCTTAAAAATTAAAAGTAACACACAGTTCAGTTGGAGTCAAATATGTTTCGTATGGTAATACATAATATATGCAATGAATGCTCTGTCCCTTTGTTATTTAAAGGTATATACCCACTTTTATTAGGTAATTATCCATTAGTAATATAATGCATAACTGTTACGCCAGATACATAAAAAAAAACATATATATGCTTACTTTGATTAGTAAAGGAAATACCTTAAACATAAAACCTCATTTATTAAACTAATTAATTAAATGCCTAACACGGCTTATAATAACAAATAAATATCCCTTTAAGATATCTAGACCTCACCAGGCATGTGTGTGGCATTGTCTTTCCCCCTATTTTTACTAGCACCCCTTCCAAAGAACCACTAAATCCTAATCGCTAAATAGTCTAGTAGCATTTTAGTCCTTTAATGTTACAGAAATACATAATTCTTAGTTTGGGCGCTCACACACAAAGAGATCTACATGGTTTATTTTCCATTTTTAATTGTGAGCTGGAGAACTTACTTGAAATAGTGTGTCACATTCTTACAGCCCTGATATATATCTATATATGTATATACACTTTGGCCATATAGCTGACTTATTATTGCAGCAATTATTTGAACAAGTTTAAACCATGAACATTGTGGGCAGCAGCCACTGTTATGTTACATCAGCCTATTAGATGAGTTGTCACTTCATTCTTAGCCACTACCAGATAATTTAAAACTTGGATTTTGACAATTGCTCCACTCATTGGCTGCCATTCAGTATGACTTTACAATTTGTCCTGTCAATCAAGCTGATATCACCCTACCCCCTTTGCTTTCATAGTTACATAGTGATATAGGTTGACAAAAAACTCAAGTCCATCAAGTTCAACCTTGTACACGTTCCCGATAAGGCAAAAAAAAACAAAGTTAATCAATTTCCAATTATACTTTAAAGGGGAAATTTCCTTCTTGATTCCAAATTTCCAATCAGATTTCTCCTTTCCTTAGTTATGTCTCTAAATGGCAGGGGAGTGTGGGAAATACCAAGGTGCTGTAGGGCTGTACGGGCAGGTCCCTAGAAAGCTTTGAACCTTGTGACTATGGATGGGCGAATGTGCTGTAAGTGTAATGTGTCTACTTTTCAAAAATATATGGTTTGATGGGGGTAAATTCCATTGGCCAGCTTCAGAAATGTCCCAAATAGGACATGGGTGCATGGTGACCGATGTGAAAATTCCAAGTTGAAAAACTGGAATACGCTCTCTAAAAATAAGGGCTTTTAGCCCACAGAGAACCCATCACACCTATACATGGGTGGTATCACTGTACCCAGGAGATGCTACTGAAGACAAATTAGGGTGTTATTTGGCAGTAACCCTTACCATTTTATCAGTAAATGTATTCTTAAATTGCTATTTGTCAAAGAATCTAATTTTTTTTTTTTCCCCCCAAACTTTGGCATAGATTGGTGGTAAAATGGTTGCATGGAAAAAGTCAAAATACCCCAAGTTTAATACCTTAGGTTGTCTTCTTTTAAAAAATATATACATTTGAAGGGTTATTCAGGGATTCCTGACAGATATTGGTGTTACAATGTAACTATCACCAATTTTTGGAAAAACATGGTTTTGAAATAGCAAAGTGCTACTTGTACTTATTGCCCTATAACTTGCAAAAAAAGCAAAGAACATGTAAACATTGGGTATTTCTAAACTCAAGACAAAATTTAGAAACTGTTTAGCATTGGTATTTTATGGTGGTTGTAGATGTGTTAGAGATTTTGGGGCTCAAAGTTAGAAAAAGTGTGTTTTTTTTCATTTTTTCCTAATATTTTATAATTTTTTTATAGTAAATTATAAGATATGATGAAAATAATGGTATCTTTAGAAAGTCCATTTAATGGTGAGAAAAACGGTATATAATATGTGTGGGTACAGTAAATGAGTAAGAGGAAAATAACAGTTAAACACAAACATCGCAGAAATGCAAAAATAGCCTTGGTCCCAAATGGTCAACAAATTGAAAAGTGGTCTGGTCACTAAGGGGTTAAACAATGACATACGCATAGTCACATAATCTTACACAGTATAGCTTAGAACAAAAGAACCTTATTAAAAAATAAGAAATTAAAAGGAGTGTGAAGGAGTATTTTTAATAAGCGAGGAGTGTTAGATAAAAAGTGTATCTGGGCGCATCGCCCAGCACATAGCAAGGCCATTGGACAAATTATTTAGATAACGTGTTCAACTTAGAACATCAACATAATATTTTATCACCGCATATTAAGCTGTTATAATAAACTAAAATAAACCATTCTTAAAATGGATGACTAAAGACAAAATGGATGACAGAATGGTGTCAGTATTGTTATATATTCTAACAATGACCTCATCACATCATTGCATGTGACGTCACCGTGAGGAGAGGGAAGCCCCGGCGATGCCTGTGAGTATCCAGGCCAGATCACCGGGGGTAGGAGTGGATGGCGGTCCTCAGACCTCCATCAAGGTGGGGGAGTGCTAGTGATGGCTCTGAGCCGTCGTTAGCACCTGAGTGGGAAAATTTGCGATGACTCAGAGCCGTCATTAGCACTCAAATGATTAATTATTTATGTAAGGGACCGGGTCAGGCATAAAATGTTGGATTTTAGTCATATAGGCTTGTCCAAACTAACGTTAAGGGGACAGTAAATTTTACACAATTTTTAAGAAAAATAAAAGTTTTCCCTTTAAACATCATTTCTAACGATGAATATCAGATGCAGTTTGGAAGCGTTTTAACTCAGGGCTCCACTGGCTGTCCACAAAGCTGGAGCTTTTTTTAAATCATGACCTCTTTAGCCAACTGGAGAGCAAACGTGCGTCTTCATAGAATATGACTGTACGCAATTCCCCTATCTCCTGCGCATGCGCAGTAGTCATAGCCAGATAATATATACACTGTATACAGTATATTGGGAAGTTGTATGTATTACACATGCACAGGAGAATAAAGAACAAGCAATTCTGCTTTGTATAAGGGTGGTGTGTCAAATTTTGATTGACAGCACTGCTCTGCAGCACTGAAAATGAAAAAAAAAAACTCTGGCTTTTTGCATTGTTAGATATTATAAATGTTTGAAGGGTAAACTTTTACTTTTTTTTAAAAAGTGTAATGTTTACTGTCCCTTTAACCTAGCATAGGGAGGTGGGCGACTTGGGAAGCTCAGATATTTCATTCACTTTGAGTAGAACTATTGGAATTTGCAGTTGTGTGACTTCTTTGCCTCTGTGAGCTAGACATTGACTCAAATTCAATCAGTGAGTTGTATGTTCTGTTAGCTCTGATAGATAGGTTCTTTTAATTGTTAAAATTCTAAAATGTTAGATTTTTGTTAAAATGAGTTGTATATATTTGCTGTTCCCATTGGAAATAAAAGTAACAAATCCGAATCCAATATTTGTCTAAAAAGAATGCCCATATAAATAAAATTCGGATCAGATCTCCATATTTGGTGGTCATGTCCGGTCCTGGAAAGACTCTTGGACGGCGTCTTCCAATTATGCGACTCCGCAGGGCTGTCCATTCCAAGAGTTCCCAAGACGGCCCTCTTGAACATTTTTCCTAGTAGATGGCCCAAAGCCCATAAACAATTGGCTATCTTTGTGTTTGCGGCTACAAAATTATCAATAGCCAGAATGTGGAGGCAGGCAAGTTCGCCCTCCCTGACTGGGGTCCAACAGATATTGGAAACCTATGCTCTAATGGAAAAGGGATTCTACCTCGACCTGGACAAGATGGAGGCATACTGGAAGATATGGGACCTATGGGTACATAGACAAGTGCCCATGGGTAGTAAGTGAATTGTCAGGGGAGATGTATGGTCTGATAAGCTGGTTAGTAAACTGATACTAGGGATCTAGAGATACTACCTCACCCCTTCCCCCCCCATTGTATGTCTACCACCCTCCCTTTAATCTAACCCTTCCCCCATACCCCCCCCCCCCTTTTTTTATCTTTCCTTTTTTTTTTTTCCCTCCCCATCTGCTCCAGTGCCTTAGATAACATGGTATATTCTTGGAATTACTGACCTATACACATAGCTATAGAACTGCTTCTAATACCTCCTATCATTACGTAATACTGTTCTAAAATGTCCCCCTCGGAACCCATCACAGTTACGAATACAACCCCTATGCTCCGAAGGACTGGAAAAGTCCTTCTTGAGCCCCCCCCCCCCCCCCTTTTTTTTTTTTTTTTTTTCATAGCTAGCCAGGATGACATGGGGGGGCCAACTGGATTGAGCGGGAGGCTCGATGGGAACTGAGTTAGTTCTATTGGGTGCCTCCTAATTGGATAGTGTACCCAGGTACCATAGCTGGGATCCACATGTTTACACCAAACCATATTATTGGATGCCATTTCTATAGCTGCATCTCTCTCATAAAAAGTTATTCTTTGTACATTTGTTGTTCCTCAGAGTTATTGTTCCTACAAAAGGTATTATGTTTGGTCATGTTTATAAGCTGTTCCCCTCAATCTCAATAAAACCTCTAAAGGAAAGGGGAAAGGAGAGAAGACGAGAAGGGAAAAAGACAGGGGAGGAGACAAATTAGAACTAACATTTAAAAATGCAAGCTCAAAGGCTGGGAAAGGAAATCCCCATTATGATAGACTTGGACACTAATAAACATTCAACTTCTATGTTCCTAATTCCCAGTTATAGAGTTACAGTATACATTATTCTGCAGATGTATTAGCTAATACCTAAGTTACCTAACATTTGTTGAAATCTTTAAAAACAATGTATGACTGATTGTAACAGGATTGATGTATGCTTTTTCTTTATTTCAATAAAGCTTGTTTTAAAAATTAAAAAAAAAAAAAAATTCGGACAAAATAAACATTGGGAAAAATCTGAAACTCTTTCTGGCGTAACAAATTTCTTTAATGATTTGTACAACTGAGACTCTACTGCTCACTCGCTGATAGGAAAAACTCCTACAGAAAAAAACACTAAAACATGCTTCAAAATATTCTCTTTTATATAGGTCAGAAAACATTTTTAAGTATTATGTCCTTTTTAGAAACATGGTAGTTCAGATGGGAGTATTCAAGCCCAGGTAAGCATGGCCAGGGATAGTCATTAGTGGCCTGATGACCTCTCCAGCATGGAAAAAATATCACACAAAATCTTTGTTTTTTTTTAGCATTATATTGTAATGTAAGTTTCTCTCCTTCACAACAAAAATCCTGCATAGTGGGATAAACAGCTCTCAAGCTTATTTTTTTTTTTAAAGGGATCTCACAGTACTAACATGACTTCTTAGATAATCCGGCAAGACTAGAGATCTTAGATTATCGTTCCTAGGGCTGCAAAGCTCTTTTTGAAGGTGAAGCAGGAAATCAACTAATACTGAATGCAGTTTTAAAAGTCGGTGATTATCAGTGTTCTTTGAATTTCTCTTTAATCAAGGATGACACACAGTTGTTAGTTGCTAATCAGTTCTGAGGTAGTTGGATTTTATCTCTAAGAATCTATTATTTTGGTGTCTTCAGAAGCATCACCCTGTAAACCATACAACATATGTGGTGGGGTGGGATTGTGAAGCTAGAAGCATGTAAAGACTCTCATAGAGTGAGGCAGCTTTATGAGACATTTATGAGTGCAGACATCCAAACTGTCCCTATTTGAGAGGGACAGTCCCTAATTCTGAGCTCTGTCCCGCTGTCCCGCTAAGACAGCCATATGCCCCTATTTGCAGAATTTCCCTTAGACCATCCCATAAACCATTCAATATGGCCAAAGAGCAACCAATTTTGGGAGGTATGTGAGTGTGTGTACATTTATGAGTATCATAAATATCCTTGCTGCTTCTCTGGCTATTGGGGCTTTATTTAAACTCGGCATTACCTAAAAAAGACATGTGCATTACCCAGGGCTTGTTCTAATAAAATTCCAAATTACACCAATCTTTTCCTTTGAATCGAAATTGGGCTTGTCAACAAGGGAGAAGGATGAATACTGCCTCTCCCTTCCTGTTGACCTTTCATACCTCGTAACACCCCAGACTACTATCCTGTGCTAAAGAATGCCCAGTTCTTTCTACAGAACACCTACAATTCAGCCTCCACTCAACCTGACTTCTCCCATGGAACACTTGCGACTCCACTCATGGGCCACTGATTCACTTCCATATCTCCTGTCCCTGCATATAACTCTATATGGTTATGGTTCACTCCATACATTTTGTCATGCGTTAATGTAAAATACATTTAATAGTGCATAATTATTTGCATGTCATCATACTAATAACTCAAATAAATTATATTCTTTCAAATTGAAATAAGTTTATGAAATATACTGAAATAATCTGATTATTTTATTTGTCTAAACCAAAGTATGTTCCTTTTTAGCTGATTACTTTGACAATAGTAATGAAATCTTTTTTGGTATGATATTATTCTTTATCCCCTTAATGACATCCTACCAACAGTGGCGAGACTCACTTTGTATATAATCATGAAAGGAAAAAAGTAATCATGGAATTGTTATGCTTAACAAAAGTTAATATGAATTTTTCACTCATCAAAGTAGCCACATGTTCCAGATATAACAGCTGAACACACTTGTGATATTCTTTTTACAAATATGTTGCTACACAAATGTGTGACACTTGTACGTTGCTTTGCTTTCACCTTTCCATCCAGTTCATCCCAAACCAGCTTAATGAGGTTTAATTAACGAACAACATTCTTGCACTCAGCTACCAGTGTATAATTTGGAAAAAAAAACAGGTTGCTACATCTGTAAACACAAAAATGCCAAACAAGCCCAGACCCAATCTTCCTTCTTTCTGTATGTGTGCACGTCACTATGGAGTATCTGAGACCTCCAGAAACACAATCAGAATATAGAAAAGTGACAGCACCACAGTTTCCAGCAGGTGAAAGTTTTATTGGAGAACCTAAGACCACAAACAAATGCAACGTTTTGGACCTACATGGTCCTTAATCATGCATGATTAAGGATCATGTAGGTCCGAAACGTTGCATTTGTTTGTTGTCTTAGGTTCGCCAAGAAATCTTTCACCTGATGGAAACTGTGGTGCTGTCACTTTTATATATTCTGCTACATATTTAAAAACATCAACATTTATTCCATCTTCTTAAAAATTAAAAGTAACACACAGTTCAGTTGGAGTCAAATATGTTTCGTATGGTAATACATAATATATGCAATGAATGCTCTGTCCCTTTGTTATTTAAAGGTATATACCCACTTTTATTAGGTAATTATCCATTAGTAATATAATGCATAACTGTTACGCCAGATACATAAAAAAAACATATATATGCTTACTTTGGTTAGTAAAGGAAATACCTTAAACATAAAACCTCATTTATTAAACTAATTAATTAAATGCCTAACACGGCTTATAATAACAAATAAATATCCCTTTAAGATATCTAGACCTCACCAGGCATGTGTGTGGCATTGTCTTTCCCCCTATTTTTACTAGCACCCCTTCCAAAGAACCACTAAATCCTAATCGCTAAATAGTCTAGTAGCATTTTAGTCCTTTAATGTTACAGAAATACACAATTCTTAGTTTGGGTAGTCACACACAAAGAGATCTACATGGTTTATTTTCCATTTTTAATTGTGAGCTGGAGAACTTACTTGAAATAGTGTGTCACATTCTTACAGCCCTGATATATATCTATATATGTATATACACTTTGGCCATATAGCTGACTTATTATTGCAGCAATTATTTGAACAAGTTTAAACCATGAACATTGTGGGCAGCAGCCACTGTTATGTTACATCAGCCTATTAGATGAGTTGTCACTTCATTCTTAGCCACTACCAGATAATTTAAAACTTGGATTTTGACAATTGCTCCACTCATTGGCTGCCATTCAGTATGACTTTACAATTTGTCCTGTCAATCAAGCTGATATCACCCTACCCCCTTTGCTTTCATAGTTACATAGTGATATAGGTTGACAAAAAACTCAAGTCCATCAAGTTCAACCTTGTACACATTCCCGATAAGGCAAAAAAAAAACAAAGTTAATCAATTTCCAATTGTACTTTAAAGGGGAAATTTCCTTCTTGATTCCAAATTTCCAATCAGATTTCTCCTTTCCTTAGTTATGTCTCTAAATGGCAGGGGAGTGTGGGAAATACCAAGGTGCTGTAGGGCTGTACGGGCAGGTCCCTAGAAAGCTTTGAACCTTGTGACTATGGATGGGCGAATGTGCTGTAAGTGTAATGTGTTAGGTAGAACGAATAGTCCTGTGGACATTCATTTTGGACAATCGAATATTAATAAGAAGGAAAATCCATTAAAATTCGGTAACCAAATGTTATTTCAAGTTTGTAAATGTTACTTTAATTTTCAAATATTCATAATTAGATTGAATATCCACATTCAATTTAACAAATACTATTCAGAAGTTCAATAATTCATGTGCTTGGGTATTTAGTAAATTGATACATAATAGATACAAATATATTGATTCAAATTTTTCTACTTTGAATATTTCATAATTAGAATCAAATTTTTAGTACAATTCGAATTGAATATTACATTGAAAGATAGCATTAAAAATACTATTACATTAAATGAATGTTAGAATATTGTACAAACATTTGAAATTCACAACGAACGTGTTAAAATTTGTTTCCTTTTTTCGAATTTTGCAAAACATTCACCCATTCCTATAAGTGAACTCCATAGTTACACCTCTATTTATAGTAATTCATATGTGACCAAACTTTGCACTTAAAGGCCTCAAAAAGTACTTGAGTCCTTTGTTCCTATACAAACGGCTAAAACAAGTTGGTTAATTCAGTGTAATGACAACCAACCAGGATGTTTCTGTGGCACGTATATTTATAATGGCAGCTAGTAGAAATAGCTTAATGGATGTGCTAGAGTGGGCATATGCTCCCCTCAGGAATTTTATATCTAAACATATGCACCCAGTTGAGTTACTCTTTTGACGCCAATGAGCCACCATTTAAAAAAAAAATATGTGCGGCTTGTGTACTATAAGCAGCTGTCTCTTGATGTACATTTTGTGACTGATATTATTTTGTTTAGGCCATTTTTTATAGCCTTGCCTAAGCCAGCACCCATACACCCATGTTAGTATATATTTATGTAAACTAACTGGCAAAGAGTTTACACTGTCATTTAGACACTAAAAGGAAGGGACATTTTTCCTTGCAAGCACAAGTGGAAAGTATTTATTTCCTTATCAAGGAAATAAAAGCACTGATATGTTATCTATGGGAATACCCAAACTACATTTCCCCCTGCCTTTTTGCTTTTGGATTTAAACTTAAAGGGACACTGTACTGTAATCCTTACACTCTTAAACTGTGGCCAATGACTGTTATACCAGCTGCAGAGTATTGCAGTGGAAACTACTCCTTTAGGTTTATTCTTATGATTAAAATAAATGATCGTGCTAATTGAAACCACCAACCATAATTATTTTAGTACCCAATTATTGGCCTTTATATTTAGAGAAATTAGATAAGTAGGTCTTCTCTTCAGGGGCGTAATTAGGTCTTGCTGAGCTCCAGGCCAAATGCTGTGCGGGGACCCCAATTCAACAGCACCCTTTCTGGCTGATTGCAATCAGCAGAAGCTGAGCCAACAGCCACATAGGAGAAAGAAGAGCTGCTTCTCTATGGATATGAGTCATCCTTCCTCCCTTGGTTAGTCTGTGACAGAAGATATGTGCAGCCTTCCTTTGAAAATATGGTGGCAGGTTTTTCTGCTCAGCAACACTCTGAAGGCCATCTTGAAAATCCTGCCACCATATTGTAGAGATTCAAAATTACAGAGTATCCAGCACAATGGTATCCTGTTAAAGTGTTCAAGGTGTTAGGGTCACTGCATAAACCCCCAAAAAACTGTAAAATGTCCACAACAGCAGCACCACTATAAATTTGCAATCCGCTTTTATACCATAAAAAGGAGCAAAAACAAATATAGACCATATTTCTTTTTACTCCTTTTTATGGAATCAAAGCGCATTACAAATTTCAAGTGGTGCTATTGTTGTAGACTTTTTAACTTCCCTTAAAATGTGAGCCTGGTTTGCAGTGACCCACAGAGGGGACAAACATGATGCAAGTGGAATGTCAATACTGATTGTAGGCTACAAATGGTCCCCCTAGGGGCATTTGAGACCTCTGAGACCCCTATAGTTATGCTGCTGCTTCTCTTTATATATGCTCAGTTGATTTTAATGACAATTTTCTTGAGAGCAATGAGTGGTGGTTTCAATAAATCAGCTATTTAAAATTAAAAAAATACATAAACCTAAAGTAGCAATTTCCCATACAGTTTATCTAACACTCTCAAGTTGGTATAGCAAGTAATTGGAGACACATTAAAGGTAAACAAATAACAATACAGTGACCCTTTAAATCATGGTATTTATGCAGCTTTTATAGTATTTTACTCTTAGGGCTAGATTACAAGTGATCCGCATGATAAATAACCAGCCATTACAAGTGGCTGGTTATTGCTACCGCAAGCTTGGGGTAGTAATTAGCGCTCAGAAAATGAAGCAGAGGTCAGACCTCTGGTTAATTTAAAAAAATTAAGTTTGCATATCCCTGTTAAAAATAAAAAATATCAGCGTCTTTATTTTTTTTTTTTAATTACTAAGTTATAAAAAAAAAACAGCACTGAAAAGTGCTTTTACATTGCAGTCTATGGGATACTGTGTATTCTTTAAAAATATATATGTATATGCTTATATACATATATATTTATGTGTTAATATGTGTATATAAGTCTTCACAAAGGAGGTAAGCAATCCTTCAAATAAAAAGTCTTTATTCAAAATTCATTAAAAAGCCATAAGGAGATACAACACATTTCTTTGTATAGAAAAATCAAAAAGATAATTAGTTCATGTTTTTGAAAAAGAACTGTGTTACAGACTAAAGAATAAATGTAGTGCGGTTACAGTTCTCAAAATACCAGATAATACAATTAACAATGTCAAAATAAAATAAAGGAACAAATAGTGCATATGCAAATATAGAGAAACATATATATAATCTGAATCTGTTGTGACAGGGATTTGAAACAGTAACTACCAAAAAGATACCCTCATAGATACATCTCTGTTGTACAAAAAATTGCATATGATGCTCCTAAAACAATATATATATATATATATATATATATATATATATATATATATATATATATATATACAAAGAGTTACACCAGTAAGGAAAGAAGACTGTCCATGACCTACAAATATCTAGTATTAATTGGGAGACATTAATTATGTTGTTATTCTCATTAATTTATTAGGTCATAGTCAGAGTTCAATTCACGTGGAACCCTTTTTTTGAGTTTGAAAACCCAGAACATCTCTCTCTTACATAAGAGCCTATATCTATCTCCGCCTCTTTTGGGTACATCTATTTTTTCTATAGCACACCATCTAAGATAATTCAAAGACTTGTTATGATGTCTAGAAAAATGTTGCACTAGTGGTGTAGAAATTTTACCTGCTCCTATGGCAGAGAAGTGCTCTCTTATTCTTGAGTTGATATCTCTAATATTGAGACCTATGTATTGAATTTTACAAGCTTCAAAACTTAACAAATAAATCACATATGAAGAATTACAGTTGAGGCAACTGCCTCTATCAAATTCCTCATTGGTTACATAAGAAGTGAATGTTTTTGTAATTTTTGCGAAATCGCAAGATTTACATTTATTGTGGCCACATCTATACATGCCCTTGTGACGTAACCAAGATTTATTTGCAGCAGGGGATGGTAGTTGTGAAGGGGATACTATGTTGCCAATTGTTTTGCAACGTCTATAGGAACATCTCAGACCTTTGTCTACTACGGACACAAGTGTGTCATCCCCTGTAAGGACTGGGAGGTGTTTTCTGATAATTTTACAGACCTCAGTATTTTGCTCACTATAGTCAGTGATAAAAGTAACTCCCTCAAATTCATTGCCCTTTCGTTCTTTATTAGTGCCTGAAAGAAGAGTTTGTCTACTGATGTTAAAAGTTGCTTTCTTAGCTCTGCCTATATCATGGCTAGTATAACCACATTTTTCCAAACGTTGTTCTAAAAAAGATTCTATGACTCACTGTGTGTGTATATAGGTGTGCATATATGTATATGTGTATATGTTTTGTAAAAATGGCTCCATTACTCTTTAGACGCAGGGTTGCCATAAACCTTCAATTTGTAAAAAGAGCAATATCTGTGAAGCGCAATAAAATATATGCCTGTATATGATAAGTATTGGTTGCAACTCATTTGTACACAATGTGTTGCAACCAAAGTGTTAATTGTTAATAATAGGTTACACCAGAGAGAAACCTATTGGATTTTTAAATTAAATATATTGTATCCCAATGGTTTAAACATGAATATGGATTTAGGAGCTTTTTAATGTTTCATTTTTAACTGTAATTAGTATGATTTGTATTTTACAAATGAATTCACCAGATATTGAGTGATGTTTGACCACTTTAATAATTTTTGTAAAGAATATAACACATTAGATTTTAGGTATACCCTATTGTAATACAGTCATTTTGACTGTGTTAGCCTCCCTTGATGTTGTCCCCCATATATGACCCATTCTATTACCACTTTATTATCACTCCCATTCCCCTATTTTTACCTTTGTCACATTGTGATGATTAGTATTTATTTCACAAAATATTAATTTCTGATTATCTAGTATGATAATTGATGATTTTATGCATCACTTCACAAAGTTACACTAGCCATAGTATATATGTATATTCCGATCATATATACAGTAGTTGCGGAGTTACAGTATCACGGTTGGTTATTAGTTTATAAACCTGCATGGACATAACCAATCAGAAAGGGATTGGGTCAGACATTTGATCATCCATTAACCAATCTTGGTCGCTTGATATAGCAACCATGTGACTCATACGTGACGTCACATGTTTATATGCACCACTCGTTAATTTTTATTCAGGATTTATTATTACAATTTCAAATCTAATATTCAATACAGTTTGGAAATATAACATGGTAGTTAGACATAGTATCACATTTTTATATTTTGTGTATACTTGTGTTACATATATGTGTGCCGCAAATGTCAAGAATTGGGGAAAAGGGGAAGATGATTTTAACCCCTTAATGACAACTGACGTACCAGGTACGTCATGCATTAACTTACAGTTAATGACAATAGACGTACCTGGTACGTCAGTTGTCTAAGAGAGTGCTGGAAGCGATCGCAATCGCTTCCAGCAGCTCTCAGGGTATTGCAGTGATGCCTCCATATGGAGGCATCCTGCAATACCATTTAGAAGACTCCGATGCAGAGAGAGCCACTCTGTGGCCCTCTCTGCACCGGTAGCGATGGTGCCGGTTCGTTGGTGGGTGGGAGCACATCAGGGAGGCGGGTGGGCGGCCCATCGCTACCCGGCATCCGGTTCCTGTAAGTGCTATGTGCACGCCGGGTGCCGGGAGCGTGCGGGGGCGCGCGTGCGCGCGCGCAGGGGCGCGCGGGGGTGCGCGTGCGCGCCCGATTACATGGCCACTGCCACCAATGAGAAAGGAAGGGGGGACAAAAATATAATATAAATAAATATATAAGGATCTGGGAGGGGGAGGGGGTTGGGGTATTGTGGGGGGCTGCTACACTACAGAAAATATTAAAATGGCAAAAAATTGCAAAAAAAACCACTTGTTTTGGGGGCAAATTGGGTACTGGCAGACAGCTGCCAGTACCCAAGATGGCGGCAATTAGGTAGGGGAGAGGGTTAGAGAGCTGGGGGGGGGGATCATGGAGGTTGGGGCTAAGGCAGGAGTCCATCACAGCTAAAACATTTTAATTTTTTTTATTTAAAAAAAAGAAAAACTCCTTTTATTTAGTACTGGCAGACTTTCTGCCAGTACTTAAGATGGCGGGGACAATTGTGGGGTGGGGGAGGGAAGAGAACTGTTTGGGAGGGATCAGGGGGTGGGATGTGTCAGGTGGGAGGCTGATCTCTACCCTAAAGCTAAAATTAACCCTGCAAGCTCCCTACAACCTACCTAATTAACCCCTTCACTGCTGGGCATAATTTACGTGTGGTGCGCAGCAGCATTTAGTGGCCTTCTAATTACCAAAAAGCAATGCCAAAGCCATATAAGTCTGCTATTTCTGAACAAAGGGGATCCCAAAGAAGCATTTACAACCATTTGTGCCTTAATTGCACAAGCTGTTTGTAAATAATTTCAGTGGGAAACCTAAAGTTTGTGACAAAATTTGTGAAAAAGTGAACTTATTTTTTTATTTGATGACATTTGGCGGTGAAATGGTGGCATGAAATATACCAAAATGGGCCTAGATCAATACTTTGGGTTGTCTTCTAAAAAAAAATATATACATGTCAAGGGATATTCAGGTATTCCTGACAGATATCAGGGTTCCAATGTAACTAGCGCTAATTTTGAAAAAAAGTTGTTTGGAAATAGCAAAGTGCTACTTGTATTTATGGCCCTATAACTTGCAAAAAAAGTAAAGAACATGTAAACATTGGGTATTTCTAAACTCAGGACAAAATTTAGAAACTATTTAGCATAGGTGTTTTTTGGTGATTGTAGATGTGTAACAGATTTTGGGGGTCAAAGTTAGAAAAAGTGTGTTTTTTTCAATTTTTTCCTCATATTTTATATTTTTTTTATAGGAAATTATAAGATATGATGAAAATAATGGTATCTTTAGAAAGTCCATTTAATGGCGAGAAAAACGGTATATAATATGTGTGGGTACAGTAAACGAGTAAGAGGAAAATTACAGCTAAACACAAACACCGCAGAAATGTAAAAATAGCCATTGTCATTAAGGGTAAGAAAATTGAAAAATGGTCCGGTCATTAAGGGGTTAATTGATTCCTTTTTAATTGAATGTAACTAAGCCTGATAAAACATCTGTTACTGTGAAACGTGTCGCTTTGCATGATACATTGTGTTTTGTCCAATAAACACTTTTAATTTGTATGCTATCTTGGCAAGTTTTTTGAGCTGCACAGCTTTTAATCAAGCATTACAGCATTGGATTCGATCCTCTGTTGCTGAGACAGATATTACACAATGCTCCAGAGACAGGAGGCAAGTTAGCCGAAGGACTCTATAAGCATCCGGTCTGCCCTACTTGCACATATATGTGCTTTGCCAAATGTGAGTATATTTTATTTGTCGTCATTTATGTTCCAGTTGGCAGTTTTACACTATGAGGCTCCTTCTCTAATTTTTTCATAAAGTGTTAATTGTGCCCTTAGTTCACAAACACTTAGATGTGAAACATTTTTGTAGATTTAGCAAAAAATCTAATTCGCTACCTCAGATAACTCTAACATTGAAAGTCAAAATAAACGTTAAATTGAATATACTACAGAGTGATCTGAGATAGCAAATTTTATTTTACATAGTCACCATAAAAAAAATAAAAAAAATATGTGAAGATCTGATACTGACAATCATCATTGTGTCCATACTACAATGCCAGATAATATAATGAAAATAACAAAAACAACCCCAAGATGGCAGTAGAGTCAAACAAAACTTGGACATTAAACAGTCATATGATCATCAATGCTCCTAAATTCGAGAAGGGTCCAACTGCAGAGTGGAGCTCCACTCTAGACAGGAAGCATGTGACCTCCACTCAAAGCTTTTTTTTTTTTTTTTTTAATCAACTTTAATGTAACAAACAAGCTATAGATTGTGACAATGATTATGAAAACGAAACATTTTGTAGCTTTCTTGTTCTTCTTGTTGTTCATTCACAGTGTTTTATGCAGATTGTGATTTATAAGGTAACCACTGTGAATGAACATTAACCCCTTAGTGACCAGACCATTGTTACATTTTCTTACCCTTAAAGGGACACTAAACCCAACAATTTTATTTCAGGATTCAATTAGATAATACAATTTTAAACAACACTCCTATTTACTTTTATTATCTAATTTGCTTCATTCTTCAGATATCCTTTGTTGAAGAAATAGCAATGCACATGGGTGAGCCAATAACAGGAGGCATCAATGTGCAGCAACCAATCAGCAGCTACTGAGCCTATCTAGATATGCTTTTCAGCAAAGTATACCAAGAAAGTGAAGCAAATTAGATAATACAAGTAAATTAGAAAGTTGTTTAAAATTGCATGCTCTTTCTAAATCATGAAATAAAAAATTTGGGTTTCATGTCCCTTTAAGGACCAGGGCTATATTTTCCTCTTACTCATTTACTGTACCCACACATATTATATACCATTTTTCTCACCACTAAATGGACTTTCTAAAGATACCATTATTTTCATCATATCTTATAATTTACTATAATTTTTTTAATAAAATATTAGGAAAAAATGAAAAAAACACACTTTTTCTTATTTTGACCCCCAAAATCTGTTACTCACCTACAACCACCAAAAAACACCCATGCTAAATAGTTTCTAAATTTTGTCCTGAGTTCTTTGCTTTTTTTGCAAGTTATAGGGAAATAAATACAAGTAGCACTTTGCTATTTCCAAACCACTTTTTTTTTTAAATTAACGCTAGTTACATTGGGACACTGATATCTGTCAGGAATACCTGAATATCCCTTCACATGTATATTTTTTTGTTTGAAGACACCCCAAAGTATTGATCTAGGCCCATTTTGGTATATTTCATGCCACCATTTCACCGCCAAATGCGATCAAATAAAAAAAAATTGTTCACTTTTTCACAAACTTTAGGTTTCTCACAGAAATTATTTACAAACAACTTATGCAATTATGGCATAAATGGTTGTAAATGCTTCTCTGGGATCCCCTTTGTTCAGAAATAGCAGACGTATATGGCTTTGGCGTTGCTTTTTGGTAATTAGAAGGCTGCTAAATGCCACTGCGCACCACATGTGTTTTATGCCCAGCAGTGAAGGGGTTAATTAGGGAGCATGTAGGGAGCTTTTAGAGTTAATTTTAGCTTAAGTGTAGTGTAGTAGACAACAAACAGCTTATGCAATTATGGCACAAATGGTTGTAAATGCTTCTCTGGGATCCCCTTTGTTCAGAAATAGCAGACATTTATGGCTTTGGGATTGCTTTTTGGTAATTAGAAGGCAGCTAAATGCTGCTGCGCACCACACTTGTATTATGCCCAGCAGTTAAGGTGTTAATTCATTAGCTTGTAGGGAGCTTGTACATTTAATTTTCACTTTAGTGTAGTAGACAACCCAAAGTATTGATCTAGGCCCATTTTGCTATATTTCATGCTACCATTTCACCGCCAAATGCGATCAAATAAAAAACATGTTTTACTTTTTCACAAACTTTGGGTTTATCACTGAACAAACAGCTTGTGCAATTATAGCACAAATGGTTGTAAATGGTTCTCTGGGATCTCCTTTGTTCAGACCCCCCCCCCCTTCTACCTTTTAGCGTACATGTTATGTACTTTCAGCTGTCTGCCAGTAGCTAATATTTTTATTTGCTTTTATTTTTTATATACAGTGGATATATAAAATAAAATCTGTAGTGTATTTGCCCACCCTCATTCCCCTACCACTCTACCCTCTCCCAGTTTATTTTACTAATCTATTATCCCCTCTCCCTCCTTCCAGCTTCCAACTTTTTCCGTAGTATAAGCGTTCCCACCCGCTCCTGCCCCTCTCACACACCCTACTGCCTTCTTCCTCCTACCGCCAGTGATGGGCCACCCACCTGCCTCCCTCCTATCCTTCGCATGCCACCAACGATCGGCACCATCACTGGCCCTCTCTGCAACGGTTGCTTAGAAAATGGTAATGCACTATGCCTCAATATTGAGGCATTTCTGCAATCTGTGTCCCTTTCTGTATTGTGCAGCGGTGGTGCCAAACGGTGGCGTGGGAGGGTAAGGAGGGAGGCAGGTGGGAGCCCCATCGCTGGAGGGGCTGGAGAGGCTGGGACCACTGTGCTGCATAAAAAAAATATGTTAAGATAGGGATAGAAGGATAGTGATAGATGGATAGAGATAAATGGATATAGGTATAGGGAGATAGGGATAGAGATAGAGGAATAGAGATAGAGGGATAGATGGATAGGGATAGATGGACACAGCAATAGAGGGATAGAGGGATATATGGATAGTGATAGAGATAGAGGGATTGGTGATAGATATAGACGGGAACGGGTGGTACCTCTGCACTGCAGAAAATTAGATGTTGAAAGTGGCAGGGAGGGTGAAGGAGGGAGGGGGGATAAGAGAGAGGAGATCTGAGTGGATGGGGGGGTCAGATGGTAGGCAAAGGTTCTCGGAGGGAGAGGTGGGTAAATAAGGGAGTGGTTAGTAAGTTGGACACATTTTTGACCGTCTACACGGACTTTAACACTAGTATTGCAATAAACAGATAGCAAATGTGGAACAAATTTGGTTATGTTTTCAAAAAGTAACTGTTATTTTAAAAAGAGTTAAAATCCTTTGAGCCACTTATTTATTTGTGGATGTATACACAGCATGAACCCCATCATATGACAGACATGTTATCAGACTTGCCCAACGCTCTTTATGGAAAACATTGGTGACAACCTTGCTACTTCATATATTTTACCTTTTATGAATAATAAACAGTTATTTTAAAAGGGTTAAAATCCTTTTGGTCACTTATTTCTGTGATGATAAATACTCGGCATGAACTTCATCATAGAATAGACAAATATTTTCAGCATGGCCCAATGCAAACAATCTGGTGCCAACTTTGCAACTTCATATATTTTATCTTATCAAGTAAAGGTATTTAAAAAGGGTTAAAATCATTTGGCCCACTAATTTATGTGTGGATATATACAGGGCATGAACCCCATTATAGAATAGACGTTATCAACCTGGCCCAACGCTTTTTAGAGCAAAAAAATTGCAGGCAACCTTGCCATTTCATATATTTTACCTTTTCTAAATAAGTAATTGGTATTTAATAACTTTTAAAATCCTTTGGAACGCTCATTAATGTGTGCTTATATACATGGCATAAGCCTCTCTATAGGACATACATGTCTTCAGCCTGTCACAATGCTTTTTATATCAAACAATCTGGTGCCAACCTTGCCACTTCATATATTTTACCTTTTCTGAATAAGTAACTGGTATTTTAAGTGTTAAAATCCTTTTGGTCGCTTATTTCTGTGATGATATATACTCGGCATGAACATCTTCATAGAATATACATATTTTCAGCCGTGCCCAATGCTTTTTATAGCAAATTTTTTGTGCCAACCTGGCCACTTCATATATTTTACCTTTTCTGAATAAGTAACTGGTATTTAAACTGGTATTTAAAAAGGGTTGAAATCAGATGAGTCACTCATTTCTGTGTGCATATATACAGGGCATGAACCACTTCATATTTTTAAGTTCTAAGCCTGACCCAATGCTTTATATGGCAAACAAACTTGTGCCAACCTTGCCACTGAATATATTTTACCTTTTTTAAAAGTAACTTGTATTTAAAAAGGTTTAAAATTATTTGCGACACTCATTTCTGTGTGGATATATGTTCTAAGCCTGAACCAACGCTTTATATGGCAAACAAACTTGTGCCAAACTGGAGCTCCACTCAAGATAGGAAACATTTGACCTCCACTCAATATTTTTTTTTTTTTTTAAATGGACTTTAACGTAACAATCAATAGACACAATAATTCAGAAAACTAAATATTTTGCTTTCCTGTTCTTAATGTTCATTGACAGTGGTTTATGCTGATTGTTATTAATAAGGTTAAATAAGCACATTCTTTACATTAACTTATGTTCTGTTAGGGCAAAAGTATAAGCAAAAGTAATGATAATTGTAAGTTATAAATACATCATCTCCGTAAATCACACCTGGGTGCCATCAGGGGGTTACAGGGGTGACTCCTGTCAGGGGCCAAATGGGCCAGGGTTCCCCATGAGGCAAGAACAACTATTATTTTCTTTAAACAATTTTGGCAGCCACCAGAGGGTATTACAGCAGAGTGCTACTGAGTGTGGTCAATTTTATTAAAATGAGTAAAGCATCAGCATTTGAGAGGATTTTTGAGTGTGCACTAAACCACTATGCGTAGTGAGACAGACTTGGCACTTAAAAGGATACTAAACACAATTTTTTTTCATTCTAGATTCAGATAGAGCATGCAATTTTAAGCAGCTTTTTAATTTACTTCTATTATCAAATTTTCTTCGTTCTCTTCCTATATTTATCTGAAAAAGAAGAAATAAAAGCGTTTGAGCCGGCCCATGTTAGTTTGAGAACCTGGGTTACGCTTGCTTATTGGATGGCTAAAAGCAGGCACCTATTAGCAAACTCTATCCAGGGTACTGAACAAAAAATAGTCATGCTCCAAAGCTTCCATTCCTAACTTTTCAAATAAAGATAGCAAGAGAACGAATAAAAAATTATAATAGGAATAAATGATAAAGCTGTTTAAAATTGCATGCTCTATCTGAATCATGAAAGAAAAAATGTGGGTCCAGTAGCCCTTTAAGTTTGTACAGTGTGTGTCTGAGTCAGATGGCAGAGCACTTTCATTTGCAGAGGAGGTAGGACTTACATAGTAATTTTTTTTATTTCTTTGTGAAATTTTGGATTGTAACTTCAGTGTGGTAGTAGTATGGTGGGGCCAGGGGTCCATAAAAAACATTTATTTTTTTTAGCAATCTGCAGCAGTGTATTTATGATTATTTGTCAATGCTGTAGAAATTCTATATTTAAAGCCATGCATAAAGGTTTCCTCCTTAATACACAAATGGTAGTTGCCCTTTTGAAAGATATTTTTTTTGTAATATATACATTTTAACTACATTTCAGTTTACTGCCCCTTTATGCAAGGACTTTACAGATGCAAGGAGGCATTTTATCTATGATTTTTACATATGCATAAAAAGTTATACTTTCAAACTAAGATTTCTCAGTGTTTCAAATGATACAGGTTAACTTAACACTGTTCAGTTTACAATACAGCTGACTTAATTTTGAAATACATACAAACGAGCCTAAATCATGCATTTAACCATATCTAATGGTATGAGACCTAGTGCCACGGCTTATGGTTCCACCAAGACCATATAGAGTACAGCATTTTCAAAATCCATAAGTACAGCTGACAGATGGGAACATGTTTACACCATAATTGAAGTGTTGATCTTGTTTGGGGGAAAAAACACAAACATATGTCAACCTTTTAAAAGTACTTTTCTTCATCTAACCATCTACTGATAACATTAATCTACAATTTTGAATTCATAGAGTTTAATTTTTGTTTGCACATTTGCAAATCTGATTGTTTAAAAAGTGATCTCTTAATTTCTGCAATTTTTTTTATCATGCATGTCACACACTGTTTTGTTGTTGTTGTTGGTCTCTCTGTGAGAGTGGGTGTATATGTCTTTGTGCATTATCGATGTATGTCTGTGAGGGTGTGTGAGTATGTCTTTGTGCTTTTTCTATTTGTGTCCCTGTGAGGGTGTGTGTATGTATGTCTTTGTGTATTTCCTCTTGATGCCTCTGTGAGGGTGGATGCGTATGACTTTTTTTTTAAATGTGGATGTCTCTTTGAGGGTGGGTGAGTATGTCTGTGTGTTTTCTTTGGTTGTCTCTGTGAGGGTGTGTGTATGTATATGCAGTTTCTGTGGGTGTCTCTCTGAGAGTGTATGTCTCTCTGTTTTCTCTGGATGTCTCAGTGAGGGTGTGTGTGTGTCTCTATGTCTTTGTGTGTTTTATGTGTCTGTGTGTTGATGGGTATATTATGTTAGTGGGTGACTTGTAACCGACACATGAGGGCATTTTGAAACTCATATGATTGTCTGTAATACAGCAAACAACACCCACAACTTCCTTTAACATGTTTCTTAGATAGACATATATGGACATTTTATTTTACTCCTCTAACTGCATTTCCTGTAGCCTCATGATGCGAGACTGCTATATAACTGCTGTGTATACTTACAGTAAACGGAACTAGTGAGAAACACTCTCTGTTCTTGTGTGCTTTCTTGCTGTTCCCCGGAGCTCTGGAGAATCGTGTTCAATCAAGGTCAGAAACCATTTGAACTTATAACCCTAACCTTATACTATGAAAGCAGAAGCAACAATAGGCTACTGCTATATATATATATATATATATATATATATATATATATATATATATATATATATATATATATATATATATATATATATATATATATACTGTTACCTATAATTATCTTGTACCTTCATACTTGTGGTAGTGTGTTATTAAAGCACTGACTCAGAAATGGTGTTAATTATCTTATTTTTTTATTATTATCAATAATTTAAACAGAAACACACCACCACCCCTTGTCCATCAGTCATTTGTTGAACATGGCATTAACTTGGAGGCCCTGTTGGTCAAGACATGCCTGCAAAAACAACTCCATATCTTCTCTGTGCTGAAATACAAAGAGGAATGGCTCCCTTGCTTCTGGTTCTTCTCTTTGCATCACGTTATCTATGGGCTTCTGGCGGTCATCTTCATTCATTGACACATAACTTGGCATGGTTATGCGCCCACAGAACAGTGCCTCATTCTTGACAACCCATTGTATAGCAATGTGTAGATCTTTAATGATTGCTGGCTCCTGTGTCAAGCACATGGGAGGAAACTTAGTCATAGTCAGAATCAAAATTGTTATTTTCATAATAAAAAAAAAATCATTTAAGGGACACTCAAGTCAAAAACAGACTTTTATAAATCAGAAAGAACATGCAGTTTCCAATTTACTTCCATTATAAAATCTGCTTCGTTCTCTTGTTATCCTTTGCTGAAGGAACAACATTGCACTACTGGCAGCAAGATGAACACATATAGGTCGCGTTCGGGCAGCGCTCAGGAGCTAGTGGAGGCGCTTCACTTCCAGCGATGACGTGGCGCTAGGTGACGTCACAAGCAAGGGAGCTTAGAGAAAACGATTGCATGCGCAAAGGGATCTGCTGCACAATAATGAACGTTTTTAAATAAGCTCCCTTGTAGCTGACTGTAAAAATGTTTAAATTGTGTCTCTCTTTATTAGTGGAGGATTATTTTTATTTAAGCTGTTTACACAACACCGTTGTTCGAGAATGGTTTCCCCTGCCTCTCGGCAAACATTGGAACTCTGACCCACCTTCATTCAGCTGTTCTCAGCTCAGCCCCTGTAGCTTATCCTGCCCCATTCAGCTAATAATACTACAGGTGCTGAGCTGAGAGCAGCTGAATGGAGGTGGGTCAGAGTTCCGATGTTTGCCGAGAGGCAGGGGAAACCAGAGACACTGGGGAAACAATTCTCAGCATAACACCGGATAAGCATGACAGCAGCATTTAGTACAGGGCAAATTGGAGATAGGTTACTTAGCCTATCTCCAATTTGCCCTGTACTAAATGCTGCTGTCAGACTTATCCGCCTCACCTGTCCCTCCTCTGCTGCTTATAAAAACATGGCAGCCTCCACAGCAAAACGTGTGTGGAGGCTGCCATGTTGCCAAGCGTCTGAGCTTGCTCTCAAAAGTGACAGCTTTTCCAGTACGATGGAAGCGCTGGGACTTATATCATCAGAGCACTCAAAAACGCCAGGCATCTCACTTGCAAATGTGAGGAAAACGCTACAAGCGAGTCCCAGTTTGCTTGGAGCGCTGCCCGAACGGAGCCATAGTCATCCAATCGCAAAAGACAAATGAGTGCAGGCAAAAATCAGCAGCTAGCTCCCACTAGTGTTGAATATGTGTGTATTCTCTTTCAGCAAGGGATAACAAGAGAACAAAGCACATTTAAAAATAGATGTGAATTTATAAGTGTCTTAAAATGACATGTTCTATCTGAATCATGCAAGTTAAATTTTGAATTTACTATCCCTTTATCTCCTTAAGGACCGCAGTTGTAACAGATGAAAAAAAATTAAATAGTAAAAATAATAAAAATAAATAGTTATGTAGGGTTAGGGTTAGATCTAGGCTTAGTGGTAGATCTAGGGGAAGGGTTAGATCTAGGGGGAGGGTTAGATCTAGGGGAAGGGTTAGATCTAGGCTTAGTGGTAGATCTAGGGGAAGGGTTAGATCTAGAGGTAGGGTTAGATCTAGGCTTAGTGGTAGATCTAGGGGAAGGGTTAGATCTAGGGGGAGGGTTAGATCTAGGGGGAGGGTTAGATCTAGGGGGAGGGTTAGATCTAGGGGGAGGGTTAGATCTAGGGGGAGGGTTGGGGTTAAAAGGTCACTGAAGGAGAAAAAGGTTAATCGTAAAAATTGAAAATTGGGTATTTCAAAACTCAGGACAAAATGAAGAAACTGTTTAGCCATCTTGTTTTCTTGCGGGTTGTAGATGCGTAACAGATTTTGGGGGTAAAAGTAAAAAAAAAAAAGTGTGGTTTTTAATATTTTTTAATCATAATTTATAAAAATATTTATTAAAAATTATAAGATATGATGAAAATAATGGTATCTGTAGAAAGTCAATCTTATGGCGAGAAAAACGGTATATAATATGTGTGGGTACAGTAATGAGTATATAATATGTGTGAGTACAGTAAAGGAGTAAGAGGAAAATTACAGCTAAACACAAACACTGCAGCAATGTAAAAACAGCCTTGGTCGCTAACGCTAAAAAATTGGTACAACAGTCAGGTCACTAAGGGGTTAAACATGGTAAAAAAAAAATAAGTAAGAGGGAAATTACAGATAAACGCAAACACTGCAGCAATGTAAAAAGAGCCCTGGTCGCTAACGCTAAAAAATTGGTACAACAGTCAGGTCACTAAGGGGTTAAATATGGTAAAAAAAAAAAAAAGAAAGCAGCAAACCTTCTTCTTGTTTAAAGAGAACTGGAGGTTGTGGATGTCACATTTTTGTTGTGTAGAGTGGAGCTTTAAATAGTTCAGTATTGTTCATATAAAACAGTAGATAATACATAAAAAAACTAAAGAATTACTCCTGTGATTTCCTGAGATGATCTATTTATAACTTAGAATAATCATTACATTTGCTTATACTTTGCCTTAACCTTATAAATGTCACTCACTCACCATAAACCAAAATAATGCAATTTTGTTTTCAGAATTGTGCCTATTGGTTGTTTGATACATTAAAGTTTATTTAAAAAAAAAAACGTTTTCTGAATGATTGTGCATATTGGTTGTTTGATACATTAAAGTTTTATTGAAATAGAAAAAAAAATTGCAGTGGAGGTCACATGTTTCCTGTCTAGAGTGGAGCTCCACTCTGCAGATAGACTACTTTGCTAAATTCTAAGCAAATGAAATACAAATAAGCGTCTCGTATATAAATATACTTACACATCATTCATTCGAATTATCCTATTTTTTTAATCTTGATATGATGTACTCAACATTTACATATTATATCAATATACTTTCTTTGTGAACTATGTGTTCTAATATATGTTTTAATTACTATGTCAAGCACTCACTTCATTATCACTTTCCGTGCTTTCAAGTATAAACACTTTTATTCTCATTCACATTCATATACTGCACATATTTTATCATTTTATATAAATAGTTTTTATTTTTTTATGTACATTTATAAATATATATACAAAATGGAGGACATTTTTGTAGTTCTATATAACATTCATATGTATAGTTATATACCTGGCCGTAGCTGCCATGTTGGTTCTATATAACGGCCATGGGCACGATCCGATATACAGCGCAGGTTTCGGCGCAAGCGTGGAAACCTGCGCCGCCCGTAGTTTGACCTCGCACATCGAGCTATCACATATACGGCGCCGACAGTTGCTAAAGTGCTGTAAGTCGGACAAACTAGCGATGTCCAGAAATAATCGTAAGTACAAATTTCTGGAGTCGCCAGTGACTTACGGCACTTTAGAAACTGCCGCCGCATAAAAAAAACTAACTAAAGTATAAAATCTCCCGTTACTGTCTATCACGCCTCCCAAACATCATCCCGAAACATATACCCCTCTATCCGCAATCCCTCCTCTCACTCCTAATAATAAATATATTAACCCCTAAACCGCCGCTCCCGGACCCGCCGCCAGCTACATTAAATGTATTACCCCCTAATCTGATCCCCCTACACTGCCGCCAGCTACATTAAATATATTAACCCCTAATCTGATCCCCCTACACCGCCGCCAGCTACATTAAATGTATTACCCCCTTATCTGATCCCCCTACACCGCCACCAGCTACATTAAATGTATTACCCCCTAATCTGATCCCCCTACACCGCCGCCAGCTACATTAAATGTATTACCCCCTAATCTGACCCCCCTACACCGCCGCCAGCTACATTAAATGTATTACCCCCTAATCTGATCCCCCTACACCGCCACCAGCTACATTAAATGTATTAACCCCTAATCTGATCCCCCTACACCGCCGCCAGCTACATTAAATGTATTACCCCCTAATCTGACCCCCCTACACTGCCGCCACCTATATTAAATATAGTAACCCCTAATATGATCTCCCTACACCGCCGCCACCTATATTAAATATAGTAACCCCTAATATGATCCCCCTACACCGCCACCACCTATTTTAAATATAGTAACCCCTAATATGATCCCCCTACACCGCCGCCACCTATTTTAAATATAGTAACCCCTAATATGATCCCCCTACACCGCCGCCACCTATATTAAATATATTAACCCCTAATCTAATCCCCCTACACCGCCGCCACCTATTTTAAATATATTAAGCCCTAATCTAATCCCCCTACACCGCCACCACCTATATTAAATATATTAACCCCTAAACCTAAGTCTAACCCTAACACCCCCTAACTTAATTATTATTGAAATAAATCTAAATAATATTAATATTATTAACTTAATTATTCCTATTTAAAACTAAATACTTACCTATAAAATAAACCCTAAGATAGCTACAATATAATTAATAATTACATTACTGTATAGCTATTTTAGGGTTTATATTTATTTTACAGGTAACTTTGTATTTATTTTAACAAGGTACAATAGCTATTAAATAGTTAATAACTATTTAATAGCTACCTAGTTAAAATAATTACAAAATTACCTGTAAAATAAATCCTAACCTAAGTTACCATTACACCTAACACTACACTATCAATAAATTAATTAAATAAACTACAATTATCTAAACTAAAATACAATTAAATACACTAAACTATATTACAAAAAAAACCCCACTAAATTACAAAATATAAAAAAGATTACAAGAATTTTAAGCTAATTACACCTAATCTAAGCCCCCTAATAAAATAAAAAAGCCCCCCAAAATAATAAAATGTCCCTACCCTAAACTAAATTACAAAAGTAATCATCTCTATTACCAGCCCTTAAAAGGGCCTTTTGCGGGGCATTGCCCCAAAGTAATCAGCTCTTTTACCTTTAAAAAAAAGAACACCCCCCCATTACAACCCATCACCCACACACCCCTACTTTAAAACCCACCCGATCCCCCCTTAAAAAAAACTAATTCTAACCCCCAAGTGGTCCTTACCTGTCCTGAAGACCGGCGGAGAAGGTCCTGTTCCAGGCGGTGAAGTCTTCTTCCAAGCGGCGACATCTTCTTCTTCCAGGAACCAGCCGACGCGGAGCAGAGGAGTTGAAGACCGATGACCGCGGAGCTGAAGACCGTCCACTCTGGAACTGAAGACCCTCGATACTGGAACTGAAGATCGGCGTGGAGGATCCTCTTCATACGATCTCCGCCGTACACTGAATAGGAATTCAAGGTACGCGATTAAAAATGGTGTCCCTTGAATTCCTATTGGCTGATTTGAGCCTTCAAATTCAAATCAGCCAATCGGATGAGAGCTACTGTAATTCTATTGGCTGATTTGAATAGCCAATAGAATAAGAGCTACTGTAGTTCTATTGGCTATTCTAATCAGCTAATAGAATTACAGTAGCTCTTATTCTATTGGCATCCGGCATGACTCTATAAGCATCCGGTCTGCCCTACTTGCACATATATGTGCTTTGCCAAATGTGAGTACATTTTATTTGTCGCCATTTATGTTCCAGTTGGCAGTTTTACACAAACACTTAGATGTGAAACATTTTTGTAGATTTAGCAAAAAATCTAATTCGCTACCTCAGATAACTCTAACATTGAAAGTCAAAATAAACGTTAAATTGAATATACTACAGAGTGATCTGAGATAGCAAATTTTATTTTACATAGTCACCATAAAAAAAATTAAAAAAAAATATGTGAAGATCTGATACTGACAATCATCATTGTGTCCATAATACAATGCCAGATAATATAATGAAAATAACAAAAACAACCCCAAGATGGCAGTAGAGTCAAACAAAACTTGGACATTAAAGGGACATTCCAGTCAAAATATAAATGTACATAGATTAATTACATCTTTGAATAGAAACATATTTGCAATATAAATGTATTGGCAAAAATGCTTCTAGTAAAAGTTATTACTGTTTTAGTGTTAACATTTTTCTCTGCACGTGCATGTGAAGCATAGCTAGATATTGTCACTGCACCCACATTTTAAATAATGTAGCTGCTCAGATCATCATTGGTGCTTGTATCATGTCACCAATTAACAAATTGAGTCATTACCAGATGGTACAAGCACCTTAGGTTCTCTGAGCAAGTGCTGTGTTTAAAATGCTGGTGCACGGTGCATACTTAAATACACCTTTGAAACAGCTATAGCTTTTATTAGAAGCATTTTTGCTAATGCATGTATATTACAAAATTGCTTCTGTTCAAGACCGAAATGCACCCATGTGGTTTTCAATTTTGGCTGGAATATCCCTTTAAACAGTCATATGATCATCAATGCTCCTAAATTCTAAGCAAATGAAATACAAATAAGCGTCTCGTATATAAATATACTTACACATCATTCATTCGAATTATCCTATTTTTTTAATCTTGATATGATGTACTCAACATTTACATATTATATCAATATACTTTCTTTGTGAACTATGTGTTCTAATATATGTGTTAATTACTATGTCAAGCACTCACTTCATTATCACTTCATTATCACTTATTGCTTTCAATTATAAACACTTTTATTCTCATTCACATTCATATACTGCACATATTTTATCATTTTATATAAATAGTTTTTATTTGTTTATGTACATTTAGAAATATATATATACAAAATGGAGGACATTTTTGTAGTTCTATATAACATTCATATGTATAGTTATATACCTGGCCGTAGCTGCCATGTTGGTTCTATATAATGGCCATGGGCGCGATCCGATATACAGGTGGCCCTCGTTTTACAACGGTTCAATTTACACCGTTTCAGAATAACAACCTTTTTTCCAGTCATGTGACTACTATTGAAAAGCATTGAGAAGCAGTGCATTTATTAAAATAGCCAGTAGGTGGAGCTGTCCACTTGTGTTGCAGCAAAGCCAAGCAAGCTGAAATTAATCAGTTTAACCAGACCTGAGCTATCGAGCAGATTTCAAAGGAACAAGATCTTCCTGTCTATAAATCAGTCCAGATTGGAATGCATAGAAAGAACTGTTTGCAGAAAAATGCCAGTGAAGTCTGTGTTGTGTGATTATTTTATTAGGTTTATAATGCTGTTTAGCAAATGTTTTTGTTCATTTAACTTAGTTTAATTATATATTCTGTGTTGTGTGATTATTTAAATTATTTAAAAATAATGTATTAGGTGTTACTTATGACAATTTTGAGAGGGGCCTGGAACCTATCTCCCTCACTTCCCATTGACTTACATTATAAACTGGGTTTCAATTTGCAACGGTTTCGATTTACAACTATTCCTTCTGGAACCTAACCCCAGCGTAAACTGAGGGCTACCTGTATACGGTGCAGGTTTCGGCGCAAGCGTAGAAACCTGCGCCGCCCGTTTGACCTTGCACATCGAGCTATCACATATACGGCGCCGACAGTTGCTAAAGTGCCGTAAGTCAGACAAACTAGCGATGTCCAGAAATAAGCGTAAGCACAAATTTCTGGAGTCGCCAGTGACTTACCGCACTTTAGAAACTGCCGCCGCATAAAAAAAACTAACTAAAGTATAAAATCTCCCGTTACTGTCTAACACGCCTCCCAAACATCATCCCGACACGGGAAATTTTATTATTTTGGGGGGCTTTTTTATTTTATTAGGGGGCTTATATTAGGTGTAATTAGCTTAAAATTCTTGTAATCTTTTATTTTTTGTAATTTAGTGTTTTGTTTTTTTGTAATATAGTTTAGTGTATTTAATTGTATTTTAGTTTAGATAATTGTAGTTTATTTAATTAATTTATTGATAGTGTAGTGTTAGGTGTAATGGTAACTTAGGTTAGGATTTATTTTATAGGTAATTTTGTAATTATTTTAACTAGATAGCTATTAAATAGCTATTAACTATTTAATAGCTATTGTACCTAGTTAAAATAAATACAAAGTTACCTGTAAAATAAATATATACCCTAAAATAGCTACAATGTAATTATTAATTATATTGTAGCTATCTTAGGGTTTATTTTATAGGTAAGTATTTAGTTTTAAATAGGAATAATTTAGTTAATACAATTAATATTATTTAGATTTATTTCAATAATAATTAAGTTAGGGGGTGTTAGGGTTAGACTTAGGTTTAGAGGTTAATATATTTAATATAGGTGGCGGCGGTGTAGGGGGATTAGATTAGGGGTTAATACATATAATGTAGGTGGCGGCGGTGTAGGGGGCTCAGATTAGGGGTTAATAAATGTAATATAGGTGGCGGCGGTGTAGGGGGATCAGATTAGGGGTTAATACATATAATGTAGGTGGCGGCGGGGTCCGGGAGCGGCGGTTTATGGGTTAAACACTTTATTAGGGATTGCGGCGGGGGATTGCGGTTGACATGTAGTAGATAGACATTGCGCATGCGTTAGGTGTTAGGTTTTATTTTGCAGGCAGTTTAGGGAGTTACGGGGCTCCAATACTCAGAGTGCATTTTGTGGCAAGGTTAAAATGGAGTAAGATTTCTCCATTTTCGCCACATAAGTCCTTACGCTGTATATTGGATACCAAACTGCACGGGTTTGGTATATCACTCTATGGGCCAAAAAACTACGGCCGAAGGGTGAAATATATGAGCGTAACTTCTATGTTACGACGTATATAGGATACCAAACCAGCGCAATATTTGGCGTCGCCGGCTTTTGCGGGCGACGCTGCATATCGGATCGGCCCCCATATTTGTAGTTCTGTTTTGTTTTTATTTCATTTTCACAGTACCTCTGCATTGATCTTTCTTGTTTTTTTTATAATAGAGGTGTCCTTCCTTCTAAGTGGCATTTTAGATAATTATTTTTTGGCCTATTTTCTATTATTATAATATTTCCTTAAAGGGACACTGAACCCAATGTTTGTTTTTTTCGTGATTCAGATAGCGCATGCAATTTTAAGCAACTTTCTAATTTACTCCTATTATCACATTTTCTTCATTCTCTTGGTATCTTTATTTGAAAAGCAAGAATGTAGATTTAGATCAGGGATAGGCAAGGTGTCCGTACACGGACACCGGTGTCTGTGACTAGCCCTTTCAGTGTCCGCCACAACCTTAGTATATCTTTTCTGTCTGATTAAATAATAGGAATAATAGTAGTGACACTGGCACATGTGTATAGCCAGACAAGGACTGGTTATAGGGTCAGTGGTATCTGCATCAGTATAACACCACCCAGCACTATATAATGACACAGTAGTGACACTGGCACATGCGTATAGCAAGACAAGGGCTGGTTATAGGGTCAGTGGTATCTGCATCAGCATAATAACACCCAGCACTATATAATGACACAGTAGTGACACTGGCACATGGGTATAGCCAGAGGAGGGCTGGTTATATAATCAGTGGTATCTGAAGGAGTATAATAACACCCAGCACTATATAATGACACAGTAGTGACACTGGCTCATGGGTATAGCCAGAGGAGGGCTGGTTATAGGATCAGTGGTATCTGCATCAGTATAATAACACCAAGCACTATAAAATAATGTTTTTAATTTCAAATGTACTTGATGTCATTCACTAAGGTCTGTACTTTGAAAAATGTCCGCCACAGCCTTTGTCTGTGCCTATCCCTGATTTAGATGCCAGCCCATTTTTGGTGAACAACCAGGGTTGTTATTGCTGATTGGTGGATAAATTCACCCACCAATAAACAAGTGCTTTCCACTGTGCTGAACCAAAAATTGTCTGGCTCCTTAGCTTAGATGCCTTCTTTTTCAAATAAAGCTAGCAAGAGAACGAATAAAAATTGAAAATAGGAGTAAAATAGAAAGTTGCTTAAAATTGCATGCTCTATCTGAATCACAAAAAACAAATGTTGGGTTCAGTGTCCCTTTAATAAATATATAAATAAATTAATTTTATTGGTTATTTTTTACTTTGATCAAAGAGATACTTTTGTGGCAGACTGACAGTATCATAGCACTCATGGCACACACATTCACACCTACATTACAGGTCCCAGATTTAGGCTACTTTCATCTACACTAGAGGCACAATCCTGATTTTGCAGTGGGGGGGGGGGTGGCACTTGCGCTATTTTCATTCACTATCAGGAGCACGTTTAGGGAATGACGTGTACAGCGGGTGGAACCTCTGTACACATCATGAATAAGCTCAAGTAAAGTATTATGAGGTGGACCTTTGGAGCGCAAGAGAACATGATCTAAATCAAGAAATAAAAGAAAGTGCAAGTATAAAATATTTAAAAAAAAAATAGGATTTCAACGTAAATAAGTATATTATTGTCATTTATGACATTACTTTGTGTTTACCATCACGTTAAGTACCGACTTATAGAAAAACTAGGTACTAATATGTTAGTTTTCCATTTCCTCTCTAAGCATTGGCTTGAGGAATAAGCAGTGTTAATTTTGACGGCAAATTTCAATTTAGTCTTAGTTTTAGTATTTTGATTAAAATGCCATTTTAGTTTTAGTCGTATTTTAGTCATCTGAATTGTTTTAGTTTTAGTCTAGTTTTAGTCGACTAAAATCTAAGGGGTTTAGTTAAAGTGTAATGCATTATTTAAGCATGTCTCTATAATTTGCAAGCAAACTGATTATATACTCCAGGAGTAAACATAACACCTGTTAATATTAATGGTAATAAGGTTTAAACATGCAATACAGACACAGATTTAGCCGTTGTGATATGTAACATCTTTATTAAACTTAAAATTAAATAAAACCAAGTTTCATAAACAAACAGAAGTGCAACTTTAAAATCTAAAAAAACAAAACTGTAAACTGTATTGAACATATTACCCAATATAAAAACTTTAACAGTTCTCTGTTAATAATTAAAACAAGTATCAAGTAACTCAACACAACAAAAAGTTTCTGCAGCTAGCACAGGCACAGCATAACTTAAACACATATTCATGGTGTCATGAGTGAGCTTGTCTCAGGTGCGGTAATAAAGAGGTCCAGACCAGATATTTATCAAACAAGGGCTCACCTCAGGAGAGGTAATCTTTATTACACTGTGCAACAGTGTCCCAGAACAAAAAACAGCAACGCAAGACTAACACATTTTCATATACATGCATTTTTATACTATTACAGTTCCTTACAAAGCAGAGAGCTAATTGGCTGATAATGATTGGCCAATAAATCTCACGTGATTAGTGGTTACTAGGAAAGGGGAAAAAAACAAAACAGGTCCTCTATGTTAAAATTTGTGAGATATGTTTTCTTGGAATGTGACCAGAGGCTAGTTGGCTAATTGGATTGAGAAGTTGATACTGTACAGAGAAGCCTTGGATTTTACCTTGAGTTTCAGATATTTAGAAAACTTTGTATGGGAGAAGCCATAACTTTAAGATGTACTGATACATACTTATTAGGCTAAAAGTAAATTGTTAAAGATACATCACTTATTAGAAAATACAGAAGTAATATATCTGCAGTTTCAGAGAAGAGTTCAGTAAAAGAAAAGGAAAAGTTTGGTTAAACATATAAAATAATGAAAATATAATAAGCAGCTCATAACATTCCCCCCTTTGATCGCAAACGTCAAAGTGCAGCGATCACAAAAAGTAAATGCGACTCATGGCGGTTTGACAATCACAATGCTATTAGTACATGGGTGCTCGCGTCCAAGATGGTTCACAGGATTACAAGAGGGTAAGCAAAAACAAGGTAGGAGTGAAGTTATTAGGTAGTAGGCAATTCCGCTATTACCGGACGCTAGTCGCCATCGGGTGGAGTAGACAACTACCTAAACATTCCTATGCTGTATATGTGTGTGTGGCATGACATATGTGTGTGGCATGACATAGTGCAGAAACATCCCCTCCCAGATTTATTAACAACAATTAACAATCCCCATCATTCTTGCAGAGTTGATGGCGAATAGTGGGTTGTCAGGCAGTATCAAGGCATGTTTGGGAGGTGAAGGGATTCTGCACCTGTGAAGGAAATATAGAGAGTCTATGTATAAGGTAATGCAATATGAAAGCAAAATAAAACAATACAGAAAGACAATGAAGAAATAGAAACCACCAGGGAGGGAAAAAGGAGTGGGTTATGGGTATACAGGCTACGACCGGGGTGGCCATCAAGGTAGATGATGGTCCATGGTCTCTCCGTGGCCAGTTTCCCAATGTAGGAAAGTTCTAGACGATCCTAGGGACGTAGTGCATCCTGCATAGGGATAAGACAGGGAATTTTAGGGCACAGCTGGTGGGTAGGCAATAACATTGTAAGATCGAGAGGTCAAAAGAGACATAGAGTAGGAGAGAAGTAGGTGAACTCAGAAGAAATCAGGGTTGTTATTGCTGATTGGTGGATAAATTCACCCACCAATAAACAAGTGCTTTCCACTGTTCTGAAACAAAAATTGTCTGGCTCCTTAGCTTAGATGCCTTCTTTTTCAAATAAAGCTAGCAAGAGAACGAATAAAAATTGATAATAGGAGTAAAATAGAAAGTTGCTTAAAATTGCATGCTCTATCTGAATCACAAAAAACAAATGTTGGGTTCAGTGTCCCTTTAATAAATATATAAATAAATTAATTTTATTGGTTATTTTTTACTTTGATCGAAGAGATACTTTTGTGGCAGACTGACAGTATCATAGCACTCATGGCACACACATTCACACCTACATTACAGGTCCCAGATTTAGGCTACTTTCATCTACACTAGAGGCACAATCCTGATTTTGCAGTGGGGGGGGGGGTGGCACTTGCGCTATTTTCATTCACTATCAGGAGCACGCTTAGGGAATGATGTGTACAGCGGGTGGAACCTCTGTACACATCATGAATAAGCTCAAGTAAAGTATTATGAGGTGGACCTTTGGAGCGCAAGAGAACATGATCTAAATCAAGAAATAAAAGAAAGTGCAAGTATAAAATATTTTAAAAAAAATAGGATTTCAACGTAAATAAGTATATTATTGTCATTTATGACATTACTTTGTGTTAACCATCACGTTAAGTACCTACTTATAGAAAAACTAGGTACTAATATGTTAGTTTTCCATTTCCTCTCTAAGCATTGGCTTGAGGAATAAGCAGTGTTAATTTTGACGGCAAATTTCAATTTATTCTTAGTTTTAGTCTTTTGATTAAAATGCCATTTTAGTTTTAGTCGTATTTTAGTCATCTGAATTGTTTTAGTTTTAGTCTAGTTTTAGTCGATTAAAATCTAAGGGGTTTAGTTAAAGTGTAATGCATTATTTAAGCATGTCTCTATAATTTGCAAGCAAACTGATTATATACTCCAGGAGTAAACATAACACCTGTTAATATTAATGGTATTAAGGTTTAAACATGCAATACAGACACAGATTTAGCCGTTGTGATATGTAACATCTTTATTAAACTTAAAATTAAATAAAACCAAGTTTCATAAACAAACAGAAGTGCAACTTTAAAATCTAAAAAAACAAAACTGTAAACTGTATTGAACATATTACCCAATATAAAAACTTTAACAGTTCTCTGTTAATAATTAAAACAAGTATCAAGTAACTCAACACAACAAAAAGTTTCTGCAGCTAGCACAGGCACAGCATAACTTAAACACATATTTATGGTGTCATGAGTGAGCTCGTCTCAGGTGCAGTAATAAAGAGGTCCAGACCAGATATTTATCAAACAAGGGCTCACCTCATGAGAGGTAATCTTTATTACACTGTTGCAACAGTGTCCCAGAACAAAAAACAGAAACGCAAGACTAACACATTTTCATATACATGCATTTTTATACTATTACAGTTCCTTACAAAGCAGAGAGCTAATTGGCTGATAATGATTGGCCAATAAATCTCACGTGATTAGTGGTTACTAGGAAAGGGGAAAAAAAAAACAGGTCCTCTATGTTAAAATTTGCGAGATATGTTTTCTTGGAATGTGACCAGAGGCTAGTTGGCTAATTGGATTGAGAAGTTGATACTGTACAGAGAAGCCTTGGATTTTACCTTGAGTTTCAGATATTTAGAAAACTTTGTATGGGAGAAGCCATAACTTTAAGATGTACTGATACATACTTATTAGGCTAAAAGTAAGTTGTTAAAGATACATCACTTATTAGAAATTACAGAAGTAATATATCTGCAGTTTCAGAGAAGAGTTCAGTAAAAGAAAAGGAAAAGTTTGGTTAAACATATAAAATAATGAAAATATAATAAGCAGCTCATAACATTCCCCCCTTTGATCGCAAACGTCAAAGTGCAGCGATCACAAAAAGTAAATGCGACTCATGGTGGTTTGACAATCACAATGCTATTAGTACATGTGTGCTCGCGTCCAAGATGGTTCACAGGATTACAAGAGGGTAAGCAAAAACAAGGTAGGAGTGAAGTTATTAGGTAGTAGGCAATTCCGCTATTACCGGACGCTAGTCGCCATCGGGTGGAGTACACAACTACCTAAACATTCCTATGCTGTATATGTGTGTGTGGCATGACATATGTGTGTGGCATGACATAGTGCAGAAACATCCCCTCCCAGATTTATTAACAACAATTAACAATCCCCATCATTCTTGCAGAGTTGATGGCGAATAGTGGGTTGTCAGGCAGTATCATGGCATGTTTGGGAGGTGAAGGAATTCTGCACCTGTGAAGGAAATATAGAGAGTCTAAGTATAAGGTAATGCAATATGAAAGCAAAATAAAACAATACAGAAAGACAATGAAGAAATAGAAACCACCAGGGAGGGAAAAAGGAGTGGGTTATGGGTATACAGGCTACGACCGGGGGGCCATCAAGGTAGATGATGGTCCATGGTCTCTCCGTGGCCAGTTTCCCAATGTAGGAAAGTTCTAGAAGATCCTAGGGATGTAGTGCATCCTGCATAGGGATAAGACAGGGAATTTTAGGGCACAGCTGGTGGGTAAGCAATAACATTGTAAGATCGAGAGGTCAAAAGAGACATAGAGTAGGAGAGAAGTAGGTGAACTCAGAAGAAATCAGGGTTGTTATTGCTGATTGGTGGATAAATTCACCCACCAATAAACAAGTGCTTTCCACTGTTCTGAACCAAAAATTGTCTGGCTCCTTAGCTTAGATGCCTTCTTTTTCAAATAAAGCTAGCAAGAGAACGAATAAAAATTGATAATAGGAGTAAAATAGAAAGTTGCTTAAAATTGCATGCTCTATCTGAATCTCAAAAAACAAATGTTGGGTTCAGTGTCCCTTTAATAAATATATAAATAAATTAATTTTATTGGTTATTTTTTACTTTGATCAAAGAGATACTTTTGTGGCAGACTGACAGTATCATAGCACTCATGGCACACACATTCACACCTACATTACAGGTCCCAGATTTAGGCTACTTTCATCTACACTAGAGGCACAATCCTGATTTTGCAGTGGGGGGGGGTGGCACTTGCGCTATTTTCATTCACTATCAGGAGCACGTTTAGGGAATGACGTGTACAGCGGGTGGAACCTCTGTACACATCATGAATAAGCTCAAGTAAAGTATTATGAGGTGGACCTTTGGAGCGCAAGAGAACATGATCTAAATCAAGAAATAAAAGAAAGTGCAAGCATAAAATATTTAAAAAAAAATAGGATTTCAACGTAAATAAGTATATTATTGTCATTTATGACATTACTTTGTGTTTACCATCACGTTAAGTACCTACTTATAGAAAAACTAGGTACTAATATGTTAGTTTTCCATTTCCTCTCTAAGCATTGGCTTGAGGAATAAGCAGTGTTAATTTTGACGGCAAATTTCAATTTAGTCTTAGTTTTAGTCTTTTGATTAAAATGCCATTTTAGTCGTATTTTAGTCATCTGAATTGTTTTAGTTTTAGTCTAGTTTTAGTCGACTAAAATCTAAGGGGTTTAGTTAAAGTGTAATGCATTATTTAAGCATGTCTCTATAATTTGCAAGCAAACTGATTATATACTCCAGGAGTAAACATAACACCTGTTAATATTAATGGTATTAAGATTTAAACATGCAATACAGACACAGATTTAGCCGTTGTGATATGTAACATCTTTATTAAACTTAATATTAAATAAAACCAAGTTTCATAAACAAACAGAAGTGCAACTTTAAAATCTAAAAAAACAAAACTGTAAACTGTATTGAACATATTACCCAATATAAAAACTTTAACAGTTCTCTGTTAATAATTAAAACAAGTATCAAGTAACTCAACACAACAAAAAGTTTCTGCAGCTAGCACAGGCACAGCATAACTTAAACACATATTCATGGTGTCATGAGTGAGCTCGTCTCAGGTGCAGTAATAAAGAGATCCAGACCAGATATTTATCAAACAAGGGCTCACCTCAGGAGAGGTAATCTTTATTACACTGTTGCAACAGTGTCCCAGAACAAAAAACAGCAACGCAAGACTAACACATTTTCATATACATGCATTTTTATACTATTACAGTTCCTTACAAAGCAGAGAGCTTATTGGCTGATAATGATTGGCCAATAAATCTCACGTGATTAGTGGTTACTAGGAAAGGGGAAAAAAAAAAAACAGGTCCTCTATGTTAAAATTTGCGAGATATGTTTTCTTGGAATGTGACCAGAGGCTAGTTGGCTTATTGGATTGAGAAGTTGATACTGTACAGAGAAGCCTTGGATTTTACCTTGAGTTTCAGATATTTAGAAAACTTTGTATGGGAGAAGCCATAACTTTAAGATGTACTGATACATACTTATTAGGCTAAAAGTAAGTTGTTAAAGATACATCACTTATTAGAAAATACAGAAGTAATATATCTGCAGTTTCAGAGAAGAGTTCAGTAAAAGAAAAGGAAAAGTTTGGTTAAACATATAAAATAATGAAAATATAATAAGCAGCTCATAACATTCCCCCCTTTGATCGCAAACGTCAAAGTGCAGCGATCACAAAAAGTAAATGCGACTCATGGCGGTTTGACAATCACAATGCTATTAGTACATGGGTGCTCGCGTCCAAGATGGTTCACAGGATTACAAGAGGGTAAGCAAAAACAAGGTAGGAGTGAAGTTATTAGGTAGTAGGCAATTCCGCTATTACCGGACGCTAGTCGCCATTGGGTGGAGTAGACAACTACCTAAACATTCCTATGCTGTATATGTGTGTGTGGCATGACATATGTGTGTGGCATGACATAGTGCAGAAACATCCCCTCCCAGATTTATTAACAACAATTAACAATCCCCATCATTCTTGCAGAGTTGATGGCGAATAGTGGGTTGTCAGGCAGTATCATGGCATGTTTGGGAGGTGAAGGGATTCTGCACCTGTGAAGGAAATATAGAGAGTCTAAGTATAAGGTAATGCAATATGAAAGCAAAATAAAACAATACAGAAAGACAATGAAGAAATAGAAACCACCAGGGAGGGAAAAAGGAGTGGGTTATGGGTATACAGGCTACGACCGGGGTGGCCATCAAGGTAGATGATGGTCCATGGTCTCTCCGTGGCCAGTTTCCCAATGTAGGAAAGTTCTAGACGATCCTAGGGACGTAGTGCATCCTGCATAGGGATAAGACAGGGAATTTTAGGGCACAGCTGGTGGGTAGGCAATAACATTGTAAGATCGAGAGGTCAAAAGAGACATAGAGTAGGAGAGAAGTAGGTGAACTCAGAAGAAATCAGGGTTGTTATTGCTGATTGGTGGATAAATTCACCCACCAATAAACAAGTGCTTTCCACTGTTCTGAAACAAAAATTGTCTGGCTCCTTAGCTTAGATGCCTTCTTTTTCAAATAAAGCTAGCAAGAGAACGAATAAAAATTGATAATAGGAGTAAAATAGAAAGTTGCTTAAAATTGCATGCTCTATCTGAATCACAAAAAACAAATGTTGGGTTCAGTGTCCCTTTAATAAATATATAAATAAATTAATTTTATTGGTTATTTTTTACTTTGATCGAAGAGATACTTTTGTGGCAGACTGACAGTATCATAGCACTCATGGCACACACATTCACACCTACATTACAGGTCCCAGATTTAGGCTACTTTCATCTACACTAGAGGCACAATCCTGATTTTGCAGTGGGGGGGTGGCACTTGCGCTATTTTCATTCACTATCAGGAGCACGCTTAGGGAATGACGTGTACAGCGGGTGGAACCTCTGTACACATCATGAATAAGCTCAAGTAAAGTATTATGAGGTGGACCTTTGGAGCGCAAGAGAACATGATCTAAATCAAGAAATAAAAGAAAGTGCAAGTATAAAATATTTTTTAAAAAATAGGATTTCAACGTAAATAAGTATATTATTGTCATTTATGACATTACTTTGTGTTTACCATCACGTTAAGTACCTACTTATAGAAAAACTAGGTACTAATATGTTAGTTTTCCATTTCCTCTCTAAGCATTGGCTTGAGGAATAAGCAGTGTTAATTTTGACGGCAAATTTCAATTTAGTCTTAGTTTTAGTCTTTTGATTAAAATGCCATTTTAGTTTTAGTCGTATTTTAGTCATCTGAATTGTTTTAGTTTTAGTCTAGTTTTAGTCGACTAAAATCTAAAGGGTTTAGTTAAAGTGTAATGCATTATTTAAGCATGTCTCTATAATTTGCAAGCAAACTGATTATATACTCCAGGAGTAAACATAACACCTGTTAATATTAATGGTATTAAGGTTTAAACATGCAATACAGACACAGATTTAGCCGTTGTGATATGTAACATCTTTATTAAACTTAAAATTAAATAAAACCAAGTTTCATAAACAAACAGAAGTGCAACTTTAAAATCTAAAAAAACAAAACTGTAAACTGTATTGAACATATTACCCAATATAAAAACTTTAACAGTTCTCTGTTAATAATTAAAACAAGTATCAAGTAACTCAACACAACAAAAAGTTTCTGCAGCTAGCACAGGCACAGCATAACTTAAACACATATTTATGGTGTCATGAGTGAGCTCGTCTCAGGTGCAGTAATAAAGAGGTCCAGACCAGATATTTATCAAACAAGGGCTCACCTCAGGAGAGGTAATCTTTATTACACTGTTGCAACAGTGTCCCAGAACAAAAAACAGAAACGCAAGACTAACACATTTTCATATACATGCATTTTTATACTATTACAGTTCCTTACCAAGCAGAGAGCTAATTGGCTGATAATGATTGGCCAATAAATCTCACGTGATTAGTGGTTACTAGGAAAGGGAAAAAAAAAAAAAACAGGTCCTCTATGTTAAAATTTGCGAAATATGTTTTCTTGGAATGTGACCAGAGGCTAGTTGGCTAATTGGATTGAGAAGTTGATACTGTACAGAGAAGCCTTGGATTTTACCTTGAGTTTCAGATATTTAGAAAACTTTGTATGGGAGAAGACATAACTTTAAGATGTACTGATACATACTTATTAGGCTAAAAGTAAGTTGTTAAAGATACATCACTTATTAGAAATTACAGAAGTAATATATCTGCAGTTTCAGAGAAGAGTTCAGTAAAAGAAAAGGAAAAGTTTGGTTAAACATATAAAATAATGAAAATATAATAAGCGGCTCATAACATTCCCCCCTTTGATCGCAAACGTCAAAGTGCAGCGATCACAAAAAGTAAATGCGACTCATGGCGGTTTGACAATCACAATGCTATTAGTACATGGGTGCTCGCGTCCAAGATGGTTCACAGCATTACAAGAGGGTAAGCAAAAACAAGGTAGGAGTGAAGTTATTAGGTAGTAGGCAATTCCGCTATTACCGGACGCTAGTCGCCATCGGGTGGAGTAGACAACTACCTAAACATTCCTATGCTGTATATGTGTGTGTGGCATGACATATGTGTGTGGCATGACATAGTGCAGAAACATCCCCTCCCAGATTTATTAACAATTAACAATCCCCATCATTCTTGCAGAGTTGATGGCGAATAGTGGGCTGTCAGGCAGTATCATGGCATGTTTGGGAGGTGAAGGGATTCTGCACCTGTGAAGGAAATATAGAGAGTCTAAGTATAAGGTAATGCAATATGAAAGCAAAATAAAACAATACAGAAAGACAATGAAGATATAGAAACCACCAGGGAGGGAAAAAGGAGTGGGTTATGGGTATACAGGCTACGACCGGGGTGGCCATCAAGGTAGATGATGGTCCATGGTCTCTCCGTGGCCAGTTTCCCAATGTAGGAAAGTTCTAGACGATCCTAGGGACGTAGTGCATCCTGCATAGGGATAAGACAGGGAATTTTAGGGCACAGCTGGTGGGTAAGCAATAACATTGTAAGATCGAGAGGTCAAAAGAGACATAGAGTAGGAGAGAAGTAGGTGAACTCAGAAGAAATCAGGGTCAAGAGAGATCTCAACATGGTGGGGAGATTCAAAACGGATAGAGGGAAACAAGTATTTGGGAGAAGAATGGGACACAGAGAAAACACTCTTGCATGTAGAAATTATACCAGGTACACATTGTATACAGCAACACATCAGTATAAGGCATACTATAATAACAATGCCATACAGAAAAAGGGAGTGTAACCATACCAAATTAGGTAGCCAATCAAAGAGATGGTTAAAAATACCTCCAAGGCCAAATTTGTCATCAATCACATCTTGGACATCCTGGGATAGGGACCTAATAACTGTGAGATGGTGACTCAAATTAAGTGATCGATCAGTAACATAGGTACAACATTCTTTTCTCACAAGACTACACCCCCCTCCCCTTCCTGGGATGCCAGGAGGTAATCAAGGGCCATCCTATTCTGCAATGCTAGTTGTCTAAGCTGTTTCAACTCTTGGGCCACACTCTGAACAACTCCTGCACTCTCATTCATGAAGGTCTGTAGTATCAAAGATAACATGATGATGTCCTGATGATTCAGGTAGACACCAACGGCCGGGAGGATAGCTCGACCAGTTGAATCTCCAGCATACTGTTAGACAAGGGGGGGGGCAGCGAGCTTCCAGTTTCACGTTTATTGCGAATTGGGCCCAAGGGCAGCGTGGGGACAATACGGATGGCTAGGGTTACCACACCCAGGAAGCAGATGGCTGTATAGTTACCAGGGAGGACTGACACCGCTGTCTGTCCACATATCCAATACAACCCAGGGGGTGGTCTGCTGAGGAAAGATTGTACAAGGGATGGGGAAACAAAAGTACAATTGGGGCCCTGGAGGAAACAAAAAAGTGCAGTGACATTATGATTCACAGATACAAGGTTACCAGAACAAGAGTATTTAGTAAAGGGGTTAGGACAAACACACTGACCAGAAGACACATATTGGGAAATAGAGTAAGAGAGCATGGTCAAAAGTCTGACACAAAACAAAGGAGACATATTGAGGGATGTTACTCAAGATATCAACAGAGGAGTGAGACAATGAAAATAAGAGAAAGACGGATCTTTCAGTTTCACTCATTCAGCTAGTGAGATTTCACTATTTCTGGTTAGTCTGAGTTTCAAACCCAGAATGGTCTGAATTAACCAATCATTGTCAGGGGTCTTGGTTACCCCTTCTTCAGAGGCCTTGGTTGCCCCAGCTTCTTCTTTCTTTGGCTTGTTGCAGGCTGCTTCTTTTTCTGGGCTGTATCTTTTACACATAGAGTAGTGGATCCAAGAGTTGACCTTGGCAACTTTAATAGTTGTTGGAGTAGTCAGCAAAAACCAGTAAGGACCTTTCCAGAGAGGCTGCAGTGGCTTTTTTTGATAGGTCTGGACTAAAATGAAGTCACCTGACTGGAAGGGATGTGCAGTCATGTCCAATGGCAAAAGACTGAGAGAGAGAGCCATGTCTGTGGAGAGAAGTTGCAAAAGATAAGCAGTTAGTTATACATCACCTATTGCAAGGTCAGGCAGGTGTAAGGTGTTGGCACTATACAAAGGAGGTGGCCTACCAAACAATAGTTCATATGGTGAGAGCTTGAGGGTCCCCCTATGGTTTGTGTGAGTCCCAAACAGTGCTAGGGGCAAAGCATCTACCCATTTAAGGCTTACTTGAGAACAAATTTTTGCAATAGTCTGTTTTAGGGTCTGGTTCTTTCTTTCCACTTGGCCTGAGCTTTTCTGGATGCCAAGGGGTATGGAGATGCCAAGGAAAAACTAAGGCTAATGTCAGTTGCTGAATAATATTACTTGTGAAATGTGTTCCTCTGTTAGATTCAATTACTCTGGGAGGCCAAACCTGGGTATGAGTTCTTTTAGCATTCACTTGGCAACTTCTTGGACTTTCACAGTTCTTGTAGGAAAGGCCTCGACCCATCCAGTAAGTTGGTCCACTATCACAAGTAAATGTTTGAAACCCCTACAGGGAGGTATGTCAGAAAAGTCAATTAGTAAACGTTCAAAAGGTTGAAAATGGTGGGCCTTTAGGTTCCCCCCTTGGATTGAATTGAGCACGTCTCACAATTCAATACAACTCATTTTGCAGCTTGATGGGGGGGGCAAACCACTGTCTGTTAAGGGTTTCAGCAAGTTGTGCGGTACCTCAGTGTGTTTGGTTATGCAGAAAGGATAGCATAAGAGAGAGGTGTGGTTGAGGTAGAGCAGGGCATCCATCTGGAGTGGACCAGACACCAAAAGAGTCACAGGTAACACCAAGAAAAGTCCAGAGGTGAACAGTTTGTTCAGGAAGAGAAGTGTAAAGAGAAGACAATGTAGTGTAAATGGCAGAGAAGCTGCATGCTAAGCAATTTGATCAGCATAACTATTACAAAGTGAAATGGGTTCCTGTGAGTGGGTGTGTGCTTTGCAATGCATGACAGAGATGGAAGTGGGTAAATGGATTGAGTCAAGGAATGCAGAAACTTGTGGTGCATTGACAATTTGGGTACCAGCAGAAGTTAGAAAACCCCTTAATTTCCATAATTGACCAGTGGCATGTACAATCCCAAAGGCATATTTACTATAAGTGTAAATGTTTACTGATCTCCCTGTCCTTTGAGAGCTAACAAGCAAGTGTGAGTGCATGTAGCTCAGCCGCTTGGGCACTGTAGTGAGATGGGAGGGGCTTGGCCTCTATAACAGAATCTGTCATTACTACACCTGAAACATTCACCATCCTCAAACTTCCATCACAGAACAGTGTCCAATTCAGGCTAGGTAGATGCACATCAGAGAGGTCATCCCTTGGTTTGGAGGAAAAGAGAGATACAGATAAACAGTCATAGTGTGGGGTACTATCATCAGGCAGAGGTAACAAAGTTGCTGGGTTGAGAGAGGTACAGTGGATGATAGTGATATTAGAAGGTACAAGAAGCAATGTCTCATACCTAGTGAGACGTTGGTTTAAAAAAAAAATGTTGTGCATTTGTCTGATTGAGTAAGAGATGTACTGCGTGTGGCACATAAATGTGTAAAGGATGTTCCTGTACAAGCTTCTTTCCTCTATTTTGGCATTTGAAATAGCTGATTTAGTCTGTGGTATACCCACCTATAGTAAAAGTTTTATACTGGAGTCTCATCTATCAATCATCCTAAGTAAACAAGCCAGTAATAAGAAACCACACTCACAGGGGTGCAGGATAGTTAAAGGGATAGTTTACCCAAATTAAGAATAATTTTTAATTGAAACTGCTTGACATAGTTAAATATACTAGTGCTGAGCATACAATAAACCTTATTTTCTTTCTCTATAAATATTTTTTTTGAAATCTCAGATTTTATATCAGTTTGCCTATACCCCTTTAAATATTTTTTTTCCCCTGCCTTCTGTGCATAGCACTTGCTCCCCCCCCCCCCCCCCCCTGACTCAGTGTTGAGCAGTGAGCAGTTTTTTTTAGAGCTTGAATACATTCAGGTCAGTGATATCTCTTAGTTTGCAACTTATTTGAAGAGAAAAAGAAAACGTTTGCAACATGCAATTCCACTCCTGTATTAGAACAGACTTTTACACAGACCTGTATGTATTCAACTCAGAAGTCAAATCCACATCGGCATGAAGCCTCAATCAGCTGGAAAGCAAATGTAACTCTTTTTTTCCCCCACTGCTAGTCTCACAGATTTTATATTATATATATATATACAAGGAAAGGTCTGCACAAGGTAATTATGTAAGCAAACTATTGTAAAACAAACTAAAGTAAAAATATAGAAAATCATCCAGGTCTTATGCAATTATTATGCTCCCAGAGACAGGACCAGTAAACACAGCAGATTTGCATAATCAACAAATGCAAGATAACAAGACAATACAATAGCATTTAGTCTGAATTTCAAATGAGTAGTAGATTCTTTTCTAACACATTTCTAAGTTATGTATATTTCCACTCCCCCTGTACTATGTGATAGCAATCAGCCAATCACAAATGCATATACGTATAGTCTGAGTTCTTGCACATGCTCAGTAGGAGCTGGTGACTCAAAAAAAAAAATGTAAATATAAAAGACTGTGCACATTATTTTTAATGGAAGTAAATTGGAAAGTTGTTTAAAATTACATACTGTATCTGAATCATGAAAATTTTATAAAACCTGAGTGTCCCTTTAAATGTAAAGTGTGGGGAGTGATATTTAAATTTATTTTGTTAGCTGCAGATTGTGTGTGCACATTGGAGGTTTACTGTCTTTAGCATATCATTTACTAAAGCACTTTCATTTCGATGGCGTGGGTAATAGAGCATTGTAGCACTGCCCTTTTATCAGGGCATTCCAGGGACATTTAGCTGAACTGCAAAGAAGAAAATAAAAAATGTAAAAAAAAATATATTTTACAAACTACTACATTTTATGTATTATCTCCTTTACTTGTTAATCCAGTGTTATTGCTGCTCATGAACTCCCATGAGTGAACTGGTCCTTTAAGTAATAAAATGACAATTTTCCATTGCTCTGTCTAAGCACTGAGCTCCGATTTTACAGACAAATATAACACAATGAGATATTCTTATTATCTAAAATTCAACCCATTGCAATCAACTGTGTTTTGAAAGCATAAAACCAGCTACTTCATATATATACAAATAAACTTGCAAATGCAATTTCTCCTATATTTTATACTATGCAGCTTGTATAACAAGTAATTGAAAATACATTCATATAAAAACTATTTTACAGTGTACTGTCCCCATAAGGGCTGACCATTTATCATGTATATTACATATTCAACCTTATTGTCTTATTTACCATTAAAACTCCACCTCCCCACTGCATCACAACCTGCATATACTTAAATATTTATTGCAAAAGAAACAGACCCAAATACATACATCTAATGACACACAGTCCATAATACAGCAAAGAAGCAGAACTCCAATGGCAAACAAGACAAGTTTTTTTACCTTATTATCTTTTCCACAAACATACTTAACCCATTAATCATATACAAGAAAAACTCTCATATTTACTAGAGCATGACAAAAATGACACACCATCGCACTTTCAAAGTCTTTAGTTACTTCACTTGCATATATTTTATATGCCTCAAACAGATGGAAACACATTAAATCTCTTATTAGCCCATACATAAAACAAATATCACTTAAAACTAAAAAAAATGCTATTATTGACTCACAAAATTAAGAACATACATATCAATCATTACGTCATCAAATTTCTTAGCTAAGAATTCCTGATACACACACACACACCTCCAGCCAGCATCAAACATCAAGGCCAGCTTTCTTTTGCAGCGATTGTACACAAAATTCATATCAACTTGCATACCTCAAATATTTCACTCCCAGCATTTATTCTAAAGCAATGTTAACATACATGAAACTTTTAGTAATACAGAAAACACATTTTCATTTGGGTTTTGACGTCCACAATCCTACTATTCTCAAACAGATAATAGTAGTCCAGCTGGTCAGGGCATATATCAACCAGAAGATTGCGGAGGGCAATTCATTTAGGAAGCTCAAAGGACCCAAATCTCGGCCACCTTAATTCAGGATCAAGGCTGAGAGTATAGGAAACTCAGAGCTCTGTGCACAAAGTATAAATTCTATTTTTTTTATAACCAAGCAGTACTGAGTTTTCCCTAATTTGCATATACTTTAACAAGGGGAGAGTCTTTGTCTACTTTAGACAACCGGGATCCCATTATTATATCCCTGAATGTAAATTTTGATGACAAAGTGCCCAGTCTACAAAAATTAGACCAAAAACAGGGGCACTTTAACTCCTCAAAATCCACACCTCACCTTAATCCCTAATCAAGTCCCTGCAGTTACCGGACGGACACTTCCTCAACGTCCCTGCCTAGCGGGAGAGATTAGCACTATAGTCAATCAAGTCCCTGCAGTTACCGAACGGACACTACCTCAACGTCCCTGCTTAGCGGGAGAGATTAGCACTATAGTCTCAAGTCACAATATGTCTTGGATCACTATTGCTGCCTCTGTAAAATCCCTACCACCTGAAACTTTATTTTATAGTGGGCTGGCACCCTAATGGTGTTTAACTGCCAGACAGATGTCCCACTGAATTTAATAGTTATCCAGTATATAAAACAAAAACAGGGTAAAAGACCCACAACATATATTACACGTACATGAACACAAAAGACAAGAAGACACTCACAGACTTGTCCAAGGGGTAGATTGCGTCCGTTGTTTGTGGTCTGTTCCTCAGGACGTACTCCCTTATCGCCCCCCGGGACTCCCTGGCCAACAAGACAAAACCTCCCACAGGTAAGCTATAGACCTGAATCAGATGGGTGCGCGCAGATGTTGGTTCCCAGCCAGGGAGGCACAGAAAGGTCGACCTGAAGCACGTCCCACCAGAGTCGCCAAGTTACTGTCATGAGTGAGCTCGTCTCAGGTGCAGTAATAAAGAGGTCCAGACCAGATATTTATCAAACAAGGGCTTACCTCAGGAGAGGTAATCTTTATTACACTGTTGCAACAGTGTCCCAGAACAAAAAACAGCAACGCAAGACTAACACATTTTCATATACATGCATTTTTATACTATTACAGTTCCTTACAAAGCAGAGAGCTAATTGGCTGATAATGATTGGCCAATAAATCTCACGTGATTAGTGGTTACTAGGAAAGGGAAAAAAAAAAACAGGTCCTCTATGTTAAAATTTGCGAGATATGTTTTCTTGGAATGTGACCAGAGGCTAGTTGGCTAATTGGATTGAGAAGTTGATACTGTACAGAGAAGCCTTGGATTTTACCTTGAGTTTCAGATATTTAGAAAACTTTGTATGGGAGAAGCCATAACTTTAAGATGTACTGATACATACTTATTAGGCTAAAAGTAAGTTGTTAAAGATACATCACTTATTAGAAAATACAGAAGTAATATATCTGCAGTTTCAGAGAAGAGTTCAGTAAAAGAAAAGGAAAAGTTTGGTTAAACATATAAAATAATGAAAATATAATAAGCAGCTCATAACAATGGGTTATGCATATTTCTATAGGAAGAATCAATTTATTATTCACAGATTCGTAAAATTTTCGGCAAAGTTATTAGCACTGCTCTAGAACTTCGAAACTCATTATATACTCCTGGAGTAAAGGTTTATTAACCTGTTTTTATTTATGGTATTAAGGTTTGAACATGCAATACAGATTTAACAGATTTAACTGTTGTGGTATATAACATGTCTTTATTTAGCTTAAAATTTAATAAAATTAAGTTTTGTACATTTTACAAAAGAGCAGTAATTAGATATGGATTGATTATAACACCTTGCATAAAATGTTTTTGTCAGCAAATTTTGATTTAGTTTTAGTCATAGTCTTTTGACTAAAATGCCATTTTAGTTTTAGTCGTATATTAGTCATCAGAATTTCTTTAGTTTTATAGTCATTTTAGTCTAGTTTTAGTCTACAAAATTAACACTGGGAATAAGGTAAAGAGGACTTTGTGTAAATAAGTAGACATATAAGATAATGATCCCTGCTCTCCCTACAAGCTTAGCACACTTTGTTGGGTTGTGCTTTCAATGAGCAGAAACAGTTATTTAATGTACAAAAATAAACATAAATGACCAATTCCCATATATTATAAACACTGCAGCTAGATTGTAAGTTCCCACAGCAATAGGGCCCTTTTATCTTTGTACCCATGGACAGCGCTGCAGAATCTGTTGGTGCTTTCTAAATAAAGAAGAAGAAGAAGAAGAAGAAGAATAACAAGTCATTGAGAACACATTAAGGGGTAACCAATTTTACAGTACACTGTCCCTTTAAAAAGGGCATTCAATGTTGAGGCAACTCAACAATCATTGTTAACAATATACAGATTTATACATATAAATGCTCATTATAAATCAGGATCCCTTTGTGTTAGTATATATAAATAAAGCTATATGAGGAGAAATCAAAAGAAAATTATATTTAACTCCCAAAATTAATTAAATCTGCATCTATGTTAAAGGGACATGAAACCCAAATTCCTCTTTTATAATTCCGATAGAGCATTCAATTTTAAACAACTTTCTCATTTACTGTTATTATCAAATGTTCCTCGTTCTCTCTTGGTATCTTTTGTTAAAAGCAGGGACATAAGCTTAGGAGTGTGCACTTGTCTGGAGCACTATATGGGAGCAGTTTTGCAAATATATATTTTTTTTAAAGCAATAGGAGGCAGCACAATTTCCTGCCATATAGCGCTTCACCCACATACTTAGGTAGGAAACAAAGCAAATTTGATAATAGAAGTAAATTGGAAACTTTTTTTAAAATTGTATGCTCCGTCTGAATCACAAAATACAGATTTTGAGTTTCATATCCCTTTAAAAGCTAGAGGAACTCTAGCAAGTAAAGTGAAAATCCAAAAGGCTTCCCTTTTAGCTATGAGAGCATCTCTATTGCCCCTTATGGAGATCTTTTATCTTTTTCTATTATTGTGCACTTAAAGGGACAGACTACTTCAGAATTTTTATTGTTTAAAAAGATAGATAATCCCTTTTTTACCCAGTCCCCAGTTTTGCATAACCAACACAGTTATATTAATATACATATTTCCTCTGTGATTATCTAGTATCTCAGTCTCTGCAGACTGCCCACTTATTTCAGTTCTTTTAACAGACTTGCAATTTAGCCAATTAGGGCAGACTCATAAATAACTCCACAAGAGTGAGCACAATGTTATCTATATGACACACATAAACTAGCACTAACTAACTGTGAAAAACTGTCAAAATGCACTGAGGTAAGAGGCGGCCTTCAAAGGCTTAGAAAGTAGCATATGAAGCTACCTTGGTTTACTTTTCAACAAACAATACCAAGAGAACAAACCAAATTTGATGATAAAATTATATTGGAAAGTTGTTGAAAAAAATGCATGCCATATCTGAATCATTAAAGTTTTATTTTAACTGGACTGTCCCTTTAAAATGATGTGTTCCAGACATCCTCACACTTTTGGAACTACATTTCCATGATGCTCAGGCAGCATATCAGCTGGCTGTGCATCATGGGAAATGTAGTTCCAAAACCTCTGGAGAGCCAAATTATTATTATTATTCTTTATGTATAAAGCGCCGACAGATTCCGCAGTGCTGCCCATGGGTACAAGGATAACAGTACAATGGAGAAACAATACGATAAGACAAATACAGGGGGAATTGAGGGCCCTATTCCCGTGGGAACTTACAATCTAGATGGGTAGGAGGATGGGAAACAGGAGGTGGGGACTGCAAAGGTGAGAATGATAGTAGTGAGGAGATAGAGGGCAACTGTTAGTTTGTTAATAAGTCGGATGATAGGATTCCCTGAACAGAAAGGTCTTTAGGGAACGTTTAAAGGAGGAGAGGTTAGGGGCAAGTCTGACAGCGCGAGGAAGTGCGTTCCTGAGGGTTGGTACCGCACAAGAGAAGTCCTGTAGTCTAGCATGAGAGAAGGTGATGGTAGAGGACGCAAGAAGCAGGTCATTGTTGGATCTTAGGGGACGGGCAGGAGTATATTTGTTGATGAGTGAGGACAGGTAGGGTGGGGCAGCATTGGTGAGGGCTTTGTAGGTCAGGGTGAGAATTTTAAATTTAACTCTGTTGTGAATGGGGAGGCAGTGAAGGGACTCACAGAGAGGTGCAGCAGAAGCAGAGCGTTGAGAGACGTGGATTAGCCTGGCAGATGCATTTAGGATGGAATGGAGGGGAGAGAGGCGGGAGAGAGGGAGGCCAGTTAGTAAGTTGTTACAATAGTCAAGTCGGGAAATTACCAGGGAGTGGATTAGCTGTTTAGTAGTTTCAGCATTCAGAAACGGACGAATTTTGGAGATATTGCGAAGGTGGTTGTGGCAGGATGAAGAGAGCAGTTGGATGTGGGGAATGAAGGACAGATTTGAGTCAAGCGTGACTCTGAGGCAGCGGACTTGGGAGGATCGGGAGATAGTGGTGCCACCAACAGTGATAGAAAAATTAGAAACTGGAGTTAAGTTAGAGGGGGGAATTAGAAGTAGTTCGATCTTGGACATTTTTTATTTTTTAGGTGGTGAGAGGCCATCCAGGAGGAAATGCCAGATAAGCAGTCGCTGATGTGAGAATTGACAGAAGGAGAGAGTGCAGGGGTGGAAAGGTAGATCTGGGTATCATCAGCATAGAGATGATAGCTGAAGCCATAGCTGTTGATAAGTTTACCCAGTGAAGAAGTGTAAATAGAGAAGAGTAGAGGACCCAGTACAGAGCCTTGGGGTACTCCAACAGACAGAGGTAATAGAGAGGAGGAGTCACCAGCAAAAGAGACGGAGAAGGATCTGTTAGAGAGATAAGAGTGAATCCAGGAGAGGTCAGTGTCACAGAGACCAAGAGAGCTGAGAGACCGTAGGAGAAGGGGGTGGTCAACAGTGTCAAAGGCAGCAGAAAGGTCAAGTAAGATGAGTATGGAGTAGTAGCCTTTGTTTTTAGCAGAAAGGAGATCGTTAGTAACCTTAGGTGAGGGCAGTCTCAGTTTAGTGTTGGGGACGGAAGCCAGATTGCAGGGGGTCGAGCAATGAGTTGGAGGACAGGAAGAGGGTTAGGCGATTGAAGACTAGTTTTTCAAGTAATTTTGAAGCTAGTGGGAGTAGTGATATGGGGCGGTAGTTTGCTGGGGAGTTAGGGTCAAGGGAGGGTTTTTTGAGGATGGGGGTGACCTTTGCATGTTTGAAAGAGGCAGGGAATGAGCCGGTAGAAAGGGATAGGTTGAATATGTGAGTAAGAGCCGGAGTGAGGGTGGGAGACAGAGGAGGAATTAGATGTGAAGGAATAGGGTCAAGTGGGCAGGTAGTGAGGTGTGAGGAAGACAAAAGGGAAGCCACTTAACTCTAAGTGGTTGGGAGGAGGGTGCAGAGAGTGGCAGAGGGGGTGACTGGGAGTGGAGTTGGGAGATTGCAGGTTTGTGTCGGGATGTTTTCTCGGATTGCAAGTGTTTTATTGAAAAAATAGTCGGCAAGGTCTTGAGCACTGAATGCAGATGAGGGGGGGTGTAGGTGGGTGGAGGAGAGAGTTGAAAATGGAGAAGAGTCTTTTGGGGTTTGAGGAGTGAGTGGATATAAGAGAAGAGAAGTAGGTTTGCTTATCTAAGCGAAGGGCAGAGGTGTAAGAGTCAAGAATGAACTTATAGTGAATGAAATCAGGTTCAGAGCGGGATTTCCTCCAGGCACGTTCAGCAGTGCGGGAGCATTTTTTTAGGTGACGTGTTTGTTGGGAGTGCCAGGGTTGGAGCTGAGGACGTGGGACTTTGCGAGGTTGGGGCGGAGCGAGAGTGTCAAGTGCAGCAGAGAGAGTATTGTTATAGTGGGTTATAGCAAGGTCAGGGCAGGATATCGTGGAAGTGTGGGGGAGGCGTATTTGAATAAGATTGGAGAGTTGGAGAGGGTCCACAGCGTGCAGATTTCTACTGGTGCGGGGGCTAGAGGGGGAAGTAGGTTTAGAATCTATATTAGGATTAATGGTGAGCAGATGGTGGTCTGAGATGGGAAATGGGCGACAGGCAACATCAGAGAGAGAGCAGAGATAGGAGAATACCAGATCAATCGAATGTCCATCACGTGGTTAGGGAATAGGGTGGATTGTGAGAGGCCGAAGGAGTTAGTGAGAGAGAAAAGTTTAGAGGCAGCAGGGGCAGATGGGTTGTCAATGGGGATGTTGAAGTCCCCTAGGATTAGAGCAGGTGTATTTGAAGAGAGAAAGACAGGAAGCCAGGCAGCAAAGTTGTCAAGGAATTGGGAGGTTGGTCCAGGGGGGCGATAGATATCTGTCACTCTGAGAGAGAGAAGCGAGAACAGGCGAATGCAGTGGACTTCAAAGGAAGAAAAGGAGAGAGATGGAAATGGGGATAGGTACTGATAGGAGCAGGAGGAGGAGAGTAAGATGCCAACACCGCCACTGTGTCTCTCACCTGGCCTAGGTGTGTGGCTAAAGTGGAGACCACCGTGTGTGAGAGCAGCAATGGAAGCAGGGTCAGAGGAAGATAGCCAGGTTTCAGTAATTGCTAAAAGGTTGAATGTGTTGGAAACAAACAGGTCGTGAACAGTTATAAGTTTGTTACAGACGGAGCAAGCTTTCCAGAGGGCACAAGAAAAGGGAGGGGATAGGGGCTGTGTGTTAGTGGAGATGAGATTGTTGGTATTGCGTGACCTAGAATTTTTGCAGTGAAAGATAGAGCAATAACATAAAAGTGTGGTGATTGCTGCAGGGCCAGGGTTAGGAGAGACATCACCAGCAGCAAGCAGTAGTAGCAGTGAGAGTGACAGAAGGTGAGAGTGATATTTGTAGGAGCGGGTATGATTAGACTCAGGAGAGTTAGAGAGGGAAGTGTTTCTAAGGAAACAGAGTAGTTCCTGAGAAGACAACATAGGGGATGAGAGAAGGGAGGGTGGATAGTGTGGGGATTGTTGTTATAGGGACATGCAGTGATTTTTAGGAGAAGGGCAGACAGAGAGAGCAGAAAAGTCATAGAGAGCATTGTGTAGGTGTATAGTTATTAGGTTTACCAGTTAGTGGGACTGTAGTTTCCAACTCCAGTGAGTAACTCTGCCACTTTTAACAGAGCCACTTAGAATCAGAGAGCCAAGACTCAGATGAGCCTTGGGCTTACTATATGTAGGAGTGAGAGTAATGATTTGATTCAGAGCAACTGTTTAAAGCAGTCTAGCTAGCCAAAAGGTACACACTTGCAAATTAGAGGGGGGGGGCTGGATGCATTAGTTATACAGAGTTTAAAACAGGTAGACGATATGGAGACAGAGGAAATGCATACCAGAGATATTTAGCATGAATTAAAGGGACGTTTTAAGAGGAGCCAGGAGACACAAGCAGGGACACATACCAGAGATATTTAGCATGAATTAAAGGGATGTTTTAAGAGGAGCCAGGAGACACAAGCAGGGACACATACCAGAGATATTTAGAATTATTTAAAGGGACGTTTTAAGAGGAGCCAGGAGACACAAGCAGGGACACATACCAGAGATATTTAGCATGAATTAAAGGGACGTTTTAAGAGGAGCCAGGAGACACAAGCAAGGATACATACCAGAGATATTTAGCAGGAATTAAAGGGACGTTTTAAGAGGAGCCAGGAGACACAAGCAGGGACACATACCAGAGATATTTAGCATGAATTAAAGGGACGTTTTAAGAGGAGCCAGGAGACACAAGCAGGGACACATACCAGAGATATTTAGCATGAATTAAAGGGACGTTTTAAGAGGAGCTAGGAGACACAAGCAGGGACACATACCAGAGATATTTAGCATGAATTAAAGGGACGTTTTAAGAGGAGCCAGGAGACACAAGCAGGGACACATACCTGAGAGAGGATGTCTGTGTAAAACCATTATGATCATTGATGAAATGTGTTGCTAGTGCTGAACAATGAATGTAATTGTCAGTGTCGTTAATATGTTCACATCTGTGCACACAGACGTTTTGTGTGGTACATCCCACATATTATAGATTACAACAAGTACAGCAAACCAGATAGATGAAAAATGTTTTACAATTTATTAAAGAATATAAAATATAAATTATTTGAGTAGCTGAACACTGAAATGAAATACAAGTCTTTGTATGGTCACAAAGCCAACTAGTCTGTGGTTGCTTTTTCTGCCATCTCATACTTGTTGCCACCATATTCCCAGTTGCCTGGGCATATTTTGCACCCATAGCTGCCCCACGTCTTTGGAGATAAAATAAACCTTCAAATTCAAAATAATTATGAGTCATTAGGAAATGAAGGGTCGGAATAATAAACTCTTTCAATTGATTGGATAAGTTACTATAGTTGTAAAGAAAATATCTAACTTCTTCTAGACACCCGAGTTGTGAGCAATAGTTGTATGTAATCCAAATCCATCTATTGCTAGCCAACTCATTTCCATACAATAGGAATATGCCTCAATATCATGAAGTTATCTCCAGGCATCCACATTATAAGGTAAAGGGAGCTGCTATGATGGGGCATCTTGCAACATGATTTTGCAACCATTTAGCATGTGCAAGAAACTGACTTCCTGTTGCTATTGCACATATCTGACAGTGCACGTGTCTCCAAATGCTGTGTATCCTGTGAAGCCAGCTTAAGGGGACAGTATGCACTCATTTTCATATAACTGCATGTAATAGACACTACTATAAAGAATAAGATGCACAGATACTGATATAAAAATCCAGTATAAAACAGTTAAATAACTTACCTAGAAGCTCTCAGTTTAGCTCTGTTGAAAAGGTAGCTGGAAAGCCCACTGCAAGTGGGAAATAAGACACTCCCCCCCCCTCCCCCTTCTTTTGCATATGAAAAGACCCTTTACACAAACAGGAGCAAGCTGGAGAAGGTAGCTGACGGTATTCAAATAAAACTTTGGGGCTTGGTTAGGAGTCTGAAAATCAGAGCAATGTTATTTAAAAATAAGCAAAACTATACATTTAAAAAAAAAAAAAAAAAAAAAACTTTATGGGCTATATAAATAGATCATCTACAAAACATTTATGCAAAGAAAAAATTAGTGTATAATGTCCCTTTAAGTTAAGCATAAGTAGTTTTTATTTTATTTATTTTTGTTATGTTTGTTCCGTATCACATCTTATGATAGACAGTTCATGGCAAAGATGACCTCTGTAAATCATAATGGTAGCAAAAATCAGAATATTACTTTAAAAAAAAAAAAGTCATTAATATTTACTAGTAGTACATACTTGTCTTTTAGAAAAGATGGTATTTGTACATAGTAGTTTTTTTTCATCATGTCACATGATTTTTGCAGCAAAAGCTGAGGATGGGCAAGAGACTGACTGAAGCTAGTGCACGTTTTCCCAAACAACCACTTATACGGGGAAGCTCATCCTTTGCCTTCTTGTACAGACTGCAGCCCCCTTGTAGGCTTTTGACAGGAAGTAATGGACCATGCAAATATGAAGTTTAAAAACATATTGCAATAATATACAGTGGATATAAAAAGTCTACACACCCCTGTTAAAATGTCAGGTTTCTGCGATGTAAAAAAAATGAGACAAAGATAAATCATTTCAGAACTTTTTCCACCTTTAATGTGACCTATAAACTGTACAACTCAATTGTAAAACAAACTAAAATCTTTTTGGTGGAGGGAAGTAGAAATAAAAAACTAAAATAATATGGTTGCATAAGTGTGCACACCCTTAACCCCTTAAGGACCAAGGACGTACACCGTATGTCCTCAAAAAAAATACACTTAACGACCGAGGACGTATGGCATATGTCCTTGGTCTTGGAAAGCGGTTGAAGCGATCCTGATCGCTTCCAGCCACTTTCCGGTTATTGCCGTGATGCCTCGATATCGAGGCATCCTGCAATAACATTTTTTACCCCTCTGATGCAGAGAGAGTCACTCTGTGGCCCTCTCTGCACCGGACATCGATGGCCGCAATCGTTGGTGGGTGGGAGCCGATGTGGGAGGCGGGTGAGTGGCCATCGATGGCTTCTTTCAGTAAGAGGGAGGCGGGATCGGGGGTGGGGTCGCACACGGATGCGCGCGCATGATTGGGGGGCGGCGGGTGGCTGCATGCACCGGGAGGGAGCGGGTGGGAATCACTACACTACAGAAAAAGTTCATGTTAATAAGTGGGAAAAAGGGGGGAGGTAATGATTTTAAAAAAATATCTAAGGGATCTGAGAGAGATTGGGGGATTTGTGTTTTGGGGGGAAGCTACAATACAGGGGAAAAAAAATGTGTTTTATTGTAAACTGGCAGACAGCTGCCAGTACCCAAGATGGCTCCCAATAAGGTAGAGGGGGAGGGTTACAGAGCTGTTTGGGGGGAGATCAGGGAGGTTGGGGGCTAAGGAGGGATCTTACACAGCAGCATATGTAAATATGCTATAAAAAACATTTAAATAAATAAAAGATACCTTTGATTTTAGTACTGGCAGACTTTCTGCCAGTACTTAAGATGGCGGGGACAATTGTGGGGTGGGGGAGGGAATAGAGCTGTTTGGGAGGGATCAGGGGGTGTGATGTGTCAGGTGGGAGGCTGGTCTCTACACTAAAGCTAAAATTAACCCTGCAAGCTCCCTACAAGCTACCTAATTAACCCCTTCACTGCTAGCCATAATACACGTGTGATGCACAGCGGCATTTAGCGGCCTTCTAATTACCAAAAAGCAACGCCAAAGCCATATATGTCTGCTATTTCTGAACAAAGGGGATCCCAGAGAAGCATTTACAACCATTTGTGCCATAATTGCACAAGCTGTTTGTAAATAATTTCAGTGAGAAACCTAAAGTTTGTGAAAAATTTAACGTTTTTTTTAATTTGATCGCATTTGGCGGTGAAATGGTGGCATGAAATATAGCAAGATGGGCCTAGATCAATACTTTGGGGTTTTTACTACACTACACTAAAGCTAACATTAACCCTAGAAGCTCCCTACATGCTCCCTAATTAATCCCTTCACTGCTGGGCATAATACACGTGTGATGCGCAGTGGCATTTAGCGGCCTTTTAATTACCAAAAAACAACGCCAAAGCCATATATGTCTGCTATTTCTGAACAAAGGGGATCTCAGAGAAGCATTTACAACCATTTATGCCATAATTGCAAAAGTTGTTTGTAAATAATTTCAGTGAGAAACCTAAAGTTTGTGAAACAATTTGTGAAAAAGTGAACAATTTTTTTTATTTGATCGCATTTGGCTGTGAAATGGTGGCATGAAATATACCAAAATGGGCCTAGATCAATACTTTGGGATGTCTTCTAAAAAAATATATACACATGTCAAGGGATATTCAGGGATTCCTGAAAGATATCAGTGTCCCAATGTAACTAGCGCTAATTTTGAAAAAAAAGTGGTTTAGAAATAGCAAAGTGCTACTTGTACTTATTGCCCTATAACTTGCAAAAAAAGCAAAGAACATGTAAACATTGGGTATTTCAAAACTCAGCACAAAATTTAGAAACTATTTAGCATGGGTGTTTTTTGGTGGTTCTAGATGTGTAACAGATTTTGGGGGTCAAAGTTAAAAAAAAGTGTGATTTTTTCCTCACATTTTATTAAAAATTTTATAGTAAATTATAAGATATAATGAAAATAATGGTATCTTTAGAAAGTCCATTTAATCGCGAGAAAAACAGTATATAATATGTGTGGGTACAGCAAATGAGTAAGAGGAAAATTACAGCTAAACACAAACACCACAAAAATGTAAAAATAGCCTTGGTCCCAAACAGACAGAAAATGGAAAAGTGCTGTGGTCATTAAGGTGTTAAACTAATACTTTGTTGAAGCACCCTTTGATTTTATTACAGCACTCAGTCTTTTTGGGTATGAGTTTTTCAGCATGGCACATCTTGACTTGGCAAGATTTGCCCACTCTTCTTTGCAAAAACACTCCAAATCTGTCAGATTGTGAGGGCATCTCTTCTGGTGAAGCCATTACTTTGTTGATTTGGATGTATGCTTTGGGGCGTTGTCATGCTGAAAGATGAAGTTCCTCTTCATGTTCAGCTTTCTAGTAGAAGCCTGAAGGTTTTCTGCCAATATTGTCTGGTATTTGGAACTGTTAATAATTCCCTCTACCTTGAATAAAGCCCCAGTTACAGCTGAAGAAAAACAGACCCAAAACATGATGCTGCCACCAAAATGCTTCACTGTGGGTATGGTGTTCTTTTGGTTATATGCAGTGTTGTTTTTGCGATGAACATATCTTTTGGAATTATGACCAAAAAGTTTAATCTTGGTTTCATCAAACCAGAACACCGTTTGTGACATGCTTTTGGGAGACTTCAGATGTGTTTTTGCAAAATATAGCTGGGCTTGGATGTTTCTTTTTGTAAGAAAAGGCTTCCGTTCTACCCCACAGCCCAGACATATGAAGAATACGGGCGATTGTTGTCACATGTACCACACAGCCAGTATTTGCCAGATATTCCTGCAGCTCCTTTAATAGTGCTGTAGGCCTCTTGGCAGCCTCCCAGACCAGTTTTCTTCTCGTCTTTTCATCAATTTTGGAGGGACATCCAGTTCTTGGTAATGTCACTGTTGTGCCATATTTTCTCCACTTGATGATGACAGTCTTCAATGTGTTCCATGGTATATCTAATGCCTTGGAAATTCTTTTGTACCCTTCTCCTGACTGATACCTTTTAACAATGAAATCCCTCTGATGCTTTGGAAGCTCTCTGCGAACCATGACTTTTGCTGTAGGTTGCGACTAAGAAAATGCCAGGAACAGCTGAACTTTATTTGGGGTTAATCAGAGGCATTTTAAATGATGGCAGATGTGTACTGACTCCTATTTAACATGATTTTGAATGTGATTGCTCAATTCTAAATACAACTACATCCCCATATTATTTTAGTTTTTTAATTTTACTTCCCTCCACCTAGAAGTTTCAGTTTGTTTTTCAATCAACTTGTATAGGTCACATTAAAGGTGGAAAAAGTTCTGAAATGATTTATCTTTGTCTCATTTTTTTTACATCACAGAAACCTGACATTTTAACAGGGGTGTGTAGACTTTTTTTATATCCACTGTATTAAGTATAACCCATTGCTTAGTGCTCTTTATTACAATAAGAAAACAGAAAGGTGTAATATCCCATACAATTTTTGCGTATAGTAAAAAAAAAAAAATTGCAATTTGCTTTCCTTATTTACTTTTTTTCCTGTAACTAATAAAGGAAATGTGTAGAGAGTGAAGTGCATTACATGGGATTCAGAACCCAGAACCTGGCACATGCAGCACAGTGATAAGGAGATAAAAAAAATAAAACATTTAAATGGCCGTTTTTAAACATAATGGGCCAGATTACAAATGCGTTTATTGAGCTTACCATTGGTATTACAAGTTGAAAGTAAACGCGATCGCTTGAGCACAATCGCGATTTACGCTAGAATGATTACCGCAACTTCAGAGCTCTGGTTACACTGTTTTGCGAAATTAAAAAGTTGCACAAAACACATCAAAAATACATTACGAAGTACAGTTACACTCATAATAACACTATCTAATGACAATCATTCAAAAAAATATTGTACACTAAAGTTATAAGGCTTCAAAGATATGAGGTCTCGGGTATTAGAGGGGAGAAAGACAGGCAAAAGGCTTTAACATTGAAATAAATACATATACATGTATATATATGTATATTTAGATGTATATATATGTGTACATATGTATTTATATGTGTATATATGTCTGCAAATACATATATACACATATAAATACATAAAATACATTTGCACACACACAAACCCAAATTTTTTCTTTCATGATTTAGATAGAGCAGGAAATTTTAAACAACTTTCTAATTTACCCCTATTAACATTTTTTCTCCATTCTCTTGGTATGCTTTGTTGAATGAGCAGCAATGCACTTCTGGTTGCTGACTGAACACATTCGTGAGCCAATGACAATTGGTATATATATGCATCCACCAATTAACAACTAGAACCTAGGTTCTTTGCTGCTCCTGATCTTTCACAGATAAACCTTTCAGCAAAGGATAACAAGAGAAGAAAGCAAATTAAATAATAGAAGTAAATTGGAAAGTTGTATAAAATTGTATTCTCTATCAGAATCATGAAAGAAAATGTTTGGGTTTCATGTCCCTTTAAGTAGATGAAAACATGTATAAACATATTTATGCAATATTCATTTTTAATAAAGTGTTATAGTGTATATTTACTGTAAATATTTCACATTCCAATGTTCTGAACATAGTAGAATATGTACCTATATAAAATGTTATATATATATATATATATATATATATATATATATATATATATATATACTGTATATATATATATATATATAATTTATTTATGAATAAATAGAATATATTCTATGTGAACATTGGAATATAAATATTCATATTTTGATGTAAGGTTAGTGCACATGAAATATGCAATCAGGTTTGTGCAAGAATACGGTAGTTTTTTTCCAATTACTTCTAGGTAGAATACGTGAATGTGCACTCAATATTCTAAGTTCAGCTTTTTACGCTCGTCAGGTTAGCGTACAAGTGAAAACAGTTTACTTTTAACTCGAATAATACGAGCACAACCTGACGGGCGCAAAAAGGTTACTTCTAGCGAAATTAATGCTCGAACAGGAACATTAATTAGCGCTCCACTTTGGCCAAATGTTTGAATTAAAAATAATGCAACAACTTAATTACATTATTAAATTGGGTGCCATTTCAAATGTCAACATTTACAGTCTAAGTGAATAAAAGTTGTCTGCAGTCTTTTTATGTGCACACTTTCTGAGGCACCAGCTCCAAATGAGCAAGTGTGAGAGTTCACACTGTGATTGGCTCATGGCTGTCATATGATACAGGGTGGCCGGCAAACTGAAGTAAATTTTGAAATGTGTCAGAAAAATATTCTACTGCTCATGATGTTGCATTTTCTTTTTATTATGTGGTCAATAATTAGGCAGTGGCCCTTTAATTCATAAATTGCTGATTATTTTAGTAAATATTATTTACAGAGACTGAGTAAAAAATAAAAAAGAGCATTTATAAAAGATGTGAAAAGAAATATTCAAGGTAAAACTGTTAACACTGATTTTGAAACAAACATGAAGTGAATGTTTGTATATAACCAAATTGCTTATTGACTGATAAGGACAACTCACACAAGCATTAAAAATAAAACAAAATTCAAGTACAGGAGCATAGTTTTTAAATAACTTTAGTATACCTTTCATTGTTTTTCGCTTTCTTTTTAAATTACCAATATTTGCATTGTATCCAGTCTTTTGTTTTCATTTGCACTCGTTTCATTAAAAACAAAAACAAAGCGGAAATATTTTAAATCTCCTCAGCAGAAATAATAACGAAGGTGAAAAACATTTCATGTAATACTTTATTTGGTTTTAACATTGGAAAACATTTTCATAAAGCATTACAAAACAGATTTAAAAAAAGAAAAGGGCATAAAACTAGAACAAAATATACATATAAACTCAATATGAGCCAAGTGTCACAAGTAAATTCCCATGAGCAGATGCTCAATTTAATGTAACTACATCCATATGATTACAAGTTATTGAAAGGCCTCAAAGTAATATAAAGTATATCACACCCTGAATGAGATCCAGTCTGTTTTCTTTGTGCATCAAATAGCAAAGAAACGCTGGATTCAATTTATAAAAAGAGAAATCTGAAGTCAGAATGGATGTTTTCAATATAACTGCTTTCTAGGTGCAGCATTAGCCTATAAAACAATCAATCCCAAGTCTAGGCCTAAAATGAAAAACGCCCCACAAGCAACTGTATAAATAACTAAATTATAATGGAATTATAGCAGTTTGTGTGTATTTTGGATTAAACAACAGTCACTAACGATAATGCAGCTTTACAAATAAAAGAAAAAAAGTCACCAAATTGAACACATCCCTAGAGTCAAATAGGAAAAAAAATTAAAACATAAAGTAAACCTCATTAAAGATGTATTGCACTGGATTTCCTGAAAAAAACTAAATTTTTTTACATCAGTAGAAAGTTAAAAAGTGTTTTTACATTGTCCTCATACAGGATCAGGTATTTTATTTTATTTATTTATTTATTGCTGCTTTGTGAAACATTCAAAAATGGATATGGCCCTATATACAGCTATGGACATCAACAAGGAACGGGATATTTCAAATTGAAAAGAAACCAGGACATATTTCTTATAATGTAGTAAGTATGCACAATTCTAAACGCTAGTTGTTAATTATCCCTCAGTGTCCTCCTGTGTATCAAAAATAATTGTAAAATGAAGAATTGTTTTAACTTAAAGTAACATTGTACTGTAAATTCTCTCCGCTTTAAAGTGTTCTCAGTGATCTGTTTTACACACTGGAGAGTACAAAATGGTTTCTAAATAGCTACTTTACCTTTATTTTGGCATTTGAAGTATCTGATGTTGCCAATTGAAACAACGGCCTAAAGTGAATATATGAATACTTTAATATTGTCTATAGAAAATATATGTAAACAAGAGGCAGCAACCAGTAATCATGTTACAAGTGCGGGTGGAAAAGATAAGAAACAACATTTTCATTTTCCATTCCTCTTGCTAAGTGTTGGCCATTGTATAAGACAAGGAGGCTTTAGTGTCTGCTGGTTCAACAGATTGATATGGGCATGTCCTTGAGAACAATAGATTTAAGCTTGAATCAGCAACCACATCTATTTCACATACAAAAATAAACCCAAAGGGGCAATTTTTTGTTTAAATTATCAACCATTTCATTCCACAATGTCATCTATATAATACAAACCTTTCCCATTTCTTTACAGTGATTGTTTTTCAATTTAGTTAAAAATAGTAAAAAAAAATGTACAGTTAAATTGTCAACATCAACATCAATTGTTACCAACATTGTGTAGAGGAGTTAATACATAGTACATATGTGATATTTTGTAATAAATCACATACAACTTAAAGGAATAGTAAACCCAATTTTTTTATTTCATGATTCAGATAGAGCATGCAATTTTAAGCAACTTTCTAATTTACTCCTATTATCAATTTTTCTTTGTACTCTTGGTATCTTTATTTGAAAAGCAGGAATATTAAGCAATAGGAGCCGGACCATTTTTGGCTCAGCACCTGGGTAGATTTTGCTGATTGGTGGGTAAATGTAGCCACCAATCAGCAAGCGCTACCTAGGGTTCTGAACCAAAAATGTGCCATCTCTTAAGCTTACATTGCTGATTTTTAAAATAAAGATACCAAGAGAACAAAGAAAATTTGATATTAAGAGTAAATTAGAAAGTTGCAAAAAGTAAAAAATTGGGTTTACTATCCATTTAAGTAAATCATATCAAACGATATAATCAAATGTGCTTTTTGAAAGAAAATGTTAAAATGTTGGTTTAGGTTGGTCAGATCCACATCAAAAAGGTGTATACCAAAGTTTTCATCTGTAAACATAAGTGTTACTAAACCTACCATGACCCACTTCAGGACTGTAGCTTCACCAGTTTTAATAAAACCAAACACATATACTTAATTCTCTATAACAAATATTGTTAAGCAATTTACTAAAACAGTGAACTTAACAATAAATTGTACGAGGGAAAAATAGAACATTAAAATTCATCTGAATTATTTACAGTCTATACAATAGCCAATTATCTTGGCAAATTTCACAGTAATTCTATAAATATGCATATATTGGTAATTGCCTAAACATGGAAGCACACTACAAATCAAGATAACTGCACATATTTAATATACAGTATATACATTTTTGTTTCAGTATCGACGGAATTCTAATGTTATATAAACACCAGAAAACATTTCATACACGGATTTGGTGTTTTTTTCCAATTCTTTGTCAGTCCATTGTATGATTTTAAGACTAACTACCACAATAACCTGCTATTCATGATAATCTAAATAAATAAAAAAAGAGAAACAAGTGCTTTTTTTTTTTTTTTTTTTTTTTTAGACCCATAACGTTCAAATCTTGATTTTTGGCAAGAATAGTATAGTTGATTGTAGAGCAGCATTAAATAATGGCACAGCCATGGTGTCCAATGATGAGTTGTTTGGTTTTCATGCCTTGCACAGTGGTGTAAGAACACAAAATATGCAACAACATTACCAATATTCGATTTATACAAGAGTTTGATGGCAATGACTAATAATAGCCAACTTGGGCATTTGTGTAAATGTTTAGCTTCTTCGTGGTATACTCAACAATCCAGTCTTGTATTACAGCATAGAAGAAATTGAAGAATAGTTTACATTATTTGTCCACTTTCAATGTCACAGAGATATAAAGATGAACCACACATCTCAAAAGTGACCAACATAAGCTTCTCAGAATTTATTGTTTCTCAAAGTTTGCAGTTCCAAGAATGTATAATTAGTGATGTTGCACAAGATGTAGAGCAACAATATTTGAGTATGTATTTTTAGATGAGTTCCATAAATTATCTTCCCTTCGTCTCTCGGCGCTATGCCAACATTAACACACAAAATGTATCCACTTTGTATTTTAGAAGTGATTGATGTTTCCTTCATTGTAGTTTCATCCAAGAAAGGTTAGTAGATCTTCAGTGATTTCCTTCTACACCCTCCATATAAAAGGAGGATTTAACCTGTACGAAGGAAGATTTCATTCAACCGCAAAAAAGCAGTACAAACACTCTGGAAGATGTACCACGACTTTGAAGACACACTGAGTTGATCACTTCTTCTGAAGAAACTTCATTTTACTTCCTGTAAGAAAAAAAAAATAATCACCAATTACTTTAAATTCTTTAAAACTCTTTACAAACTGTCTAGTAAAAACAGCAACAGAATTATTTTTTTTATTAATACCAGTGTACCTATTGTAAATACTTTAATAATGGTATGGATAGCCTCCAAAAATGAACAGTAAAATACATAAGCAAACATTTCTGTATATATTACAAAATACTATTTGGTGTCTACGTAGCCTAATAGGCAAGTGCAAAGATCCTATATGACTTAAGGAGAAGCTATGCCCAACAAAATTATCAAATAACATAAATTTCTATAGCCTAATGCATTTTCCTTTTCCAAAAACTAAATTATGTTGTTGTACAATAACATTTGAATGGACTGTTGGCTAAATCTATAAAACTGAAATGCAGGAGTACAAACTGAGTAATTATATAGAAACCAAACCTACCTAGGCCTCTTAAAAATTTGTTAACTCCACTGGGTTCTGTTTCAGGAAGGGTTTTCAAATATTCGCAGGCACGTACCTCAAAAAGACCTGTTTAAACGTTAAAGAATATATAAATCATGAAAAAGAAAGAACATAAAAGTCGCATTACAATCAAATGAAAGCCCTTAAAGGGACTCTAAGCACCTTGCAATTACTAGACATTTTTGCTGTTGCTATGGAACATCATATCGGCCATGTCTAAACATTTTCAAAACAGATTTAACATCTTTTGTGCTGCTTCTGTTTTTCAATAGCTAATCTTCACCCACCCCGTTCCTTATTTCGATACGCCAATTAGGACTCATTACTGTAGTTTACATGCTTCACCAAGGTCTTTATGCTACCAAAACCTGCAATATTTTGCAATTTGTTATGTGATAATTTCGGCTGAAGCGAAATAGGAACAGATATGAAGTTTGCTGTATACACTTTTTGTCTTGGAATTGAAAAACCCACAATTTTAATTTAAATTACATGAAAAGGAGGTAAAATAAAGAAAGAAAGTGCAATACAAAGTTGTTTTACTTTGTGACATTAGCTTAAAATCTCTGTCCCTTTAAATGTAATAATAAAATGTTTTATATAGCGCAGTCATATTTCAGCACTACATGATAATCAGTGATACGAAATCTGGTAATTGCATTGAAAACTTAGGATAATTAATTTGACTCTATAATGTCAATCAGTATTCATTTATACTATTTCAACTTTCTTTTGTATACATCTCTTCAATTTCTCTTCCTGCCTACCTTTGACTCCACTTTTTCTCAGTTCCCGATCCTGTGTAAAACCTGCAAACATCTGGGTCTCCATGAACAGGTCAAGAAACTGGCGTACACTTCGAGAAGTGTGGGACTTGCGGAAGGGCTCACGCTGGAAAACCCGCTGTCCCTTCTCATTCACGTACATGTGCAGGGAGTAATGTCCCACGATTTCCACAAAGAACCACACAAAAGATTCTGATACCAAGGAGTTCAGGCTTACTTCCTCTGTAACAACATATAGAATATTAGTCAATGTTTATTGTTTGTAACTTGCAAATATGTGGTCTAATATACTGTATTAATACTGTAATTAATTCATCTTTTAAAGCTACAAACTACAAATAATCTGTAGCTTGAGTCGACTTTATAAAACAAAGTCAAGCTTCCTCTTCTACTTCTTTTTCTAAATTAAATCAGTTGGCTATATTCATCAAGAATCTGAAAAACTCTCAAGTGTGAAAAAATGTCTCTAATTCTTGCGATGTAGGTGTCTTAATCGGGTCCCTAGAGTAACACATGAATTGAAGAGAATTTACAAGAGACTAGTTTAAATTCCTGCTAGGGATGAGCGATTGTTTTTCAAAATTCAAAAAATGAAACAAATTTTAACACATTTGTTCGAACTGAATTTCGAATGTTTGTACAACATTCTAACTCGTTTAATGTAATAGTATTTCTAATGCTTTCTTTAAATGTAATATTCAATTCTAATTTTTGTAATAATTCAATTCGAATTATGCAATATTCTAATTCGAAAAAAATTAAATTGATATATTTGTAATAGTATTTCTAATGCTTTCTTTAAATGTAATATTCAAATGATGCAATATTCGAAATAGAAAAATTTGAATTGATATATTTGTAACTATTATGTATCAATTTACTAAATTCCCTACCACATGAACTATTTAACTTCTGAATAGTATTTGTTAAATCGAGTGTTACATTCGAAATTTCAAATGTGGACATTCAATCTAATTATGAACAATCGAAATCGAAAGTGACATTCGAAAACTGTAAACAGCATTCGATTACAGAATTGTTAAGAATATTCGTTCTTATCAACATTCGATTATGTAAATCTAATTTCTACAATAATATTTGTTCTAACGATCGAAATTAAATATAAAAACATTCACCCATCCCTAATTCCTGCTTAGTGTAGGCCTCTCATACTTTGTTGATTTTTTTTTTGATTTTTTTTATAATAGACCTTTACAGTTCTGTGCTTTATGCGTTAACAGATTAAAGAAATAAAATAATTAAGCGTTAAATACCAGATTAAAGTTGTATTTAGATCCATTAGCAAAGTGCAGTGCATTGAGGAATATATATATATAATACAGTAGAACCGTATAATGAACAAATGCATAATAAAAAGACAAAGCAATAACACTTAGGGCCTGATTTTGAAAAACTCGACAGCATGGAGAGAAATCACACATACTCTTTGGGGGATTTTTTTAAAGAATTATATTTTAATGTATGTGTCTCTCTTTAATATTCAGTACACTGCATAGTGAGATAAACAGCTATCAAGCTCACATTTATTTAAGAGACCTTACAGTCCTCAGGAGAATTCTTAGTTATTCTCGTTAGCGAGGGGAGCTTTAGATCATCGGGCCCTTAGTCAATTTCAAATGCGTAGTAGATTTTTTTTCCTGAAAAATGTCAGTTACTTCTATTTTCCTTACTTCCTGTATCATGTGATAGCCATCAGCCAATCACTAAACACTGAACTCTTTCACACACTTAGTAGGAGCTGGTGTTTCAGAAATTGTGCATATAAAAAGATTGTGCACATTTTGATAGTTGTAAAATTGAAAGTGTTTTAAAATTGTATACTCTATCTGAATCATGAAAGTTTAATTTTGACTTTAGTGTCTCTTTAACATAATTGTGCTCCATAGAACTTCACTTCCAAGTTATAAAGTTAAGGCTTGAGAACATTTACCAAACATATTTATTTTAAAATGTTAGAGGGCAAATGTTATAGTAGTACAGTTTTTAGTAATATATGTAATATGTTGGAGAGGAACCATGAGGTTCTGGAGAGTAGTTGTGCATTCAGTTGACCTTTTAACCCCTTAATGACCATAGCACTTTTTCATTTTCTGTCCGTTTGGGACCAAGGCTATTTTTACATTTTTGCGGTGTTTGTGTTTAGCTGTAATTTTCCTCTTGCTCATTTACTGTACCCACACATATTATATACCGTTTTTCTCGCCATTAAATGGACTTTCCAAAGATAGCATTATTTTCATCATATCTTATAATTTATTATAAAAAAAATTATAAAATATGAGAAAAAAATGGAAAAAACACACTTTTTCTAACTTTGACCCCCAAAATCTGTTACACATCTACAACCACCAAAAAACACCCATGCTAAATATTTTCTAAATTTTGTCCTGAGTTTAGAAATACCCAATGTTTACATGTTCTTTGCTTTTTTTGCAAGTTATAGGGCCATAAATACAAGTAGCACTTTGCTATTTCCAAACCATTTTATTCAAGATTAGCGCTAGTTACATTGGGACACTGATATCTTTCAGGAATCCCTGAATATCCCTTGACATGTATATATTTTTTTTTAGAAGACATCCCAAAGTATTGATCTAGACCAATTTTGGTATATTTCATGCCACCATTTCACCGCCAAATGCGATCAAATACAAAAAATCGTTCACTTTTTCACAAACTTTCGGTTTCTCACTGAAATTATTTACAAACAGCATGTGCAATTATGGCACAAATGGTTGTAAATTTTTCTCTGGGATCCCCTTTGTTCAGAAATAGCAGACATATATGGCTTTGGCATTGCTTTTTGGTAATTAGAAGGCCGCTAAATGCCGCTGCGCACCACACGTGTATTATGCCCAGCAGTGCAGGGGTTAATTAGGGAGCTTGTAGGGAGCTTGTAGGGTTAATTTTAGCTTTAGTCTAGTGTAGCAGGCAACCCAAAGTATTGATCTAGGCACATTTTGGTATATTTCATGCCACCATTTCACCGCCAAATGCGATCAAATAAAACAAAAAGTTCCCTTTTTCACAAACTTTTTGTTTCTCACTGAAATTATTTACAAACAGCTTGTGCAATTATGGCATAAATGGTTGTAAATTTTTCTCTGTGATCCCCTTTGTTCAGAAATAGCAGACATATATGGCTTTGGCGTTGCTTTTTGGTACTTAGGCCGCTAAATGCGCATCACACGTATTATGGCTAGCAGTGAAGGGGTTAATTAGGTAGCTTGTAGGGAGCTTGCAGGGTTAATTTTAGCTTTAGTACACAAGAGGTTCTGTGTGTGTAGCGCTCGGTTCACTCCCAACGTGATTGCTGCAGGGGGTGGAGAAACAAATCCTCCTGTCGGCTCAATGGAGAGTGGGTGCAAATATGGAAAGTCCTGTTATGCGGCCCCAAATTAAGTCTGCCAACTTAAAAGTAAATGCAAATTGATCCAGTAGAGAGGCGCACCACAGAGACAATCACTCCAAAATAAAAGTAACTGTTAGTTTATTTCGGCACATCGTTAAAAGCATATAACAGGGCACACAGGCCCAACAGGCTCACAGGTAAAAACACAACACAGGTGTGTCAGATAGTTACGCAGACATGTTTCGTGAGCATGCTCACTTGTTCACTGCAGTACTGCAGTACTGCAGTCACTTGTTCACTACACATACTTGTGTATGCAGTGAACAAGTGAGCATGCTCACGAAACATGTCTGCGTAACTATCTGACACACCTGTGTTGTGTTTTTACCTGTGAGCCTGTTGGGCCTGTGTGCCCTGTTATATGCTTTTAACGATGTGCCGAAATAAACTAACAGTTACTTTTATTTTGGAGTGATTGTCTCTGTGGTGCGCCTCTCTACTGGATCAAAATTAATTTTAGCTTTAGTGTAGAGCTTAGCCTCCCAGCTGAAACATCAGACCCCCTGATCCCTCCCAAACAGCTCTCTTCCCTCCCCCACCCCACAATTGTCCTGCCATCTTAAGTACTGGCAGAAACTGCCAGTACTAAAATAAAAGCTATATTTGGGCTTTTTTTTTTTTAAAGAAAAGGCATATTTACATATGCTGCTCTGAAGGACCCCCCTTTAGCCCCCAACCTGACTGATCCCCCACCAAACAGCTCTCTAACTCTCCCCCTCTGTCTTAATGGCCGCCATCTTGGGTACTGGCAGCTGTCTGCCAGTACCCAGTTTAGAATAAAATTGATTATATTTTTTTATTTTTCCCCTTTTCTGTAGTGTAGCTCCCTGCCCCACCAAAGACCAACCCCCCACCCCCTCCTAGATACCTTCGATTTATATTTCAAATAAAAATACCCCTTTCTCAAACTTTTATGCACAGTTATATTTTCTGTAGTGTAGCGTTCCCACCCGCTCCCGCCCCGTGCACGCGCCCGCCCGCCGCCCCCCGTGCACGCGCGCGCGTCCGTGCGCGCCCCCATCGGCCCTGCCCCCGATCCCGCCCCCCTCTACATTACCCGGCCCATCGATGGCCGCCCACCCGCCTCCCAAGTCGGCTCCCACCCACCAACGATACCGGCCATCGATGTCCGGTGCAGAGAGGGCCACAGAGTGGCTCTCTCTGCATCGGATGGCCATCTAGAGTTATTGCAGGATGCCTCCATATCGAGGCATCACTGCAATAACCGGAAAGCAGCTGGAAGCGAGCAGGATCGCTTCCAGCTGCTTTCCACACCGAGGACGTGCAGGGTACGTCCTCAGGCGTTAACTGCCTTTTTTTTGAGGACGTACCCTGCACGTCCTCGGTCGTTAAGGGGTTAACATTATTATTATTAATTATTATTATTAATATAACATATGCATTTGTAATGTGCTAAAAGATTCTGTAGCACTAGCAAATGGTTTTTAATGTGAAGGACCATTTATTAGTTTCAGTGTCTATAAAATAAAATTTTGATTTCTAATGCTATATAGTATGTTTAAATGCTCAGATTTAGTGTAATCATCCATAATGACACATAGGTCAAAACATAAGAAGATGTAGATTTGCAAATTCTTGGTACCAGTGCTTATATAAAAGTAGATAAATCACTTTGAAGGGGTTGCCTAATGTTTTTTTTAGCAAAAAAAAAAAACAACTTAAAAGGACCAGTATATATGCATAATCAACAAATGCATGATAACAAGACAATAACATTTAGTTTGAACTTCAAGTGAGTTGTAGATATTTTTCTGACAAATTTCAAAGTTATGCTTTTTTTCCAATCCTCCTGTATCATGTGACAGCCATCAGCCAATCACAAATGCATATAGTATATATTGCACATGCTCAGTAGGAGCTGGTGACTCAAAAAGTGTACATATAAAAAGACTGTGCACAGTTTGTTAATGGAAGTAAATTGGAAAGTTGTTTAAAATTACATGCTCTATCTGAATCATGAAAGTTTAATTTTGACTTGAGTGCTCACCTTCCATGAAATGATGTTCATGACACATTATGTCATTCCTCTGTTCCAAAATCTGAACCAATGCAGCCTGGAGCTTGTGAGGTAAAATTTCATCTTCATCTGAAACCTATGTAAAACAAAAATAATAATAATGTTACGCTATAGAATAGCTTTGTAAAAATATATTGCATTACTATAAAAAGTGTGTAGCTATTTTTTAATTCAATGGGGCAGAATCAATAAATAAAATACCTGTATGATAACTTTAGGACGAGAAAGTCTTAATAAGAAATTTAAAAAGAAAAAACGTGATTTTTGCACTCAGCAAGGGCGGAGGAAACTGGAGTAAGGCCAAATGAGTGAACACCCTGACTCTGGCAGACATCCAGACAATGCTGTTAAATGAATTTCAATTTTGAAGGAAATGTACAATGGCCTTACATGTAATCCTTGGGCAGGAGCATCTATCCAGCTGAGATAAGGCAAAAAAGCTGACCTATATTTATATATACAATAGATCTACTTACACCAGAATACACCTAGTAGGATTAGCATATTAAGTATTTACTGGCCTTATTGGCAAGGGTAGATGACATGCAAATGGTGGTTAAAGTGGTCTGTAGCCCAAGGTAAAAAAAATTGTATACTATATCAAAATATACAAAATGTTTGCAAGTCTTAACACTGGTGCAACACTGTTGGGGACAAAGTATGAATGCACAGATAGAAAATGCCATATAATTCAAATAATCAAATGATTATGTAGACTAAAGCCTCAGCAACCTCGTGGGGAATGCCATTAGCAGCTTTATTGTTTAACTTTATTTAAATAAAGACATGCGCAAATCTATGTTGTGGTGGGTATTTCATTCATAACTTGAACTTGTATGTGTGTGGAAAAATAACTGATCTGCTCATTCTCACCTGTTTTAGAAACTTGTCTCCACAGAGGTCAACGATCAGCACCTGAGAAAAGAAACCATATTTGGTAAATCTAAAAAGATGAACATCTATGGGCATTGCATACATATATACATGTTTTGCATTCGTATTCTATAAGCGTGACTTGATATCTAATGGATGTAAGGGTTACACAGTCACCAGTCATCATAACTAGACCATTAACAGCTTTGCAATTATCAATGGTTGGTGATACCTATACCTACTTCAAAACTATATTACTCTAACTCTAGAATATTAAAATGCAATTACATTTTTATTGTATATTCCAGAATCTAGTAGTAAAATTATCAATTATTTTCACATTTTTTGCCCATTTGCATTATGAGGCATATGACTTTTTTTCCCCGTAGAATGATTTGCTACAAAATCTAATAATTCTTCCAGCCTGGGTTATGTGTATTTGCATGCATGAAAAGCAAAAAAAAAAAAAAAGACATTCAACCAATGTCATATTGAGCACAACATTAAAAAACTGTAGAACAAAAGTGCAGGGTGAAATTAAAAATACTCACTTCTTCAATGGGTAGGTCACTGAGCAAAGGAAAGGAACATGACAGGATGCCAATGAGGAAAGGCGTGGGAGAGCAGACAATATCAATCATGGAAGCAGGTAGAACAGGAATGTAGGTGTGTTGCCAGGTGAACGGGTACAGCATTGCAACCACTGCATGAGCGCACTTGGACAACGTGCTATGGAGGACAAAATAAAAACAGTCATTTTATAGAGGAATGAATAAAAAAGGCTGAAAGTTCAAAGGGATACACATATTTATGTTTTTCAGAACTTGAAGAATATGTTGTGCCCCCCCCCCCCCAAAAAAAGTGATTGAATTAAACCTGTAAGATATACATTATTTTTTAGTGACATAAATGTGTTTTTTATAAATATGTGCATGTATATAAGTATATACTGTACTGAGCACAGACACACATTGGATGATAGATAGAAATACTATAAATCAATATTTTAATTTTAAATATAAATACAGATAGAAATCCCTTTATCCAAACTGCTTGAGACTGGAAAAAGGTTTGGATTTTGGAATATTTGCATCTGTAAAATGAGACAGCTTGGAGAAGGGACAGAACCAAGAGAAAAACAACAACCACATCAATGCCATTATGCAGCGTATACATGTAACCTAAAGGTAGTTTTATATGATTTTTAATACTTTTGTATTCATAGTATCCACTCATACTACCCACAGAAAGATAGCACAGTACTGGAATCAAAAAGGTAATATTTGTTGTTTTCAATAAATAGAAACTATTATTTGCATTTTCGAACACAAAAACAAAAAAACAGACACAGGCAGATAAGGTTGTGATTTACAGGCAGGAAAAACAGCAATTTTTTATCATTTTATTTTTTAAGAAATATGACATAGAGACTTTGGGTTTATGAAAAAGTTTGGATTTTGGAATTAAGGATTTGTACCTATAATGTAAACATAACACAGAAATACAAATAATGAAAAAAGAGGCTGTGAAAAAAATATTGTAAATGATATATTTTAGTGTTCAGTTGATTACCTCTAGAACAGCCAAGTTTCAAATCACTTGAACCAAGATAAAATGATTATATAAAATATCTAAGGCAACAATAGAATGTGTTCCAAATTCCTCACCTGAGACTGTCAGCAACGAAGATTACCCGTCTCTCCAACAGAAGAGACGCAAACACCTTGAGAACACGAGATACACTAAGGCATTTAAATAGGCATTCAAAGTCAACATGTTCAAGTCGGGAGTCCATAGGTCTACACAGCTCTATGACCTAGGCAAGAAAAATAGAAACATTAGGTCCAAGTCTAACCATTATTTATTCATTCTTTCTTTTTTTTTTAAACCGTATCATTAATTATTGTTGCTCTGAATTAATATGAATCCATTCATACTACATTACATATTTTATTCCTAATATATTGCTAAATATATATATATATATATATATATAATTGGAGTCCTCAGTATCCAGTGCAGTCCAAGAGTTTATTTAGGTAGGAGACATACAATGGAAAGGTAAGCTCCCTACTAACTGACGCGTTTCGCGCATGTGCACATGCGCTTCATCATATATATATATATATATATATATATAATTGTTGCACAAATGTTTTTTTTATTCAAAGATTCTGATTATTTAATGCTTGCCAAGTAGCATAGGTAAATAGACCTACCTCATTTCCTGAACCGGGCAAGAAGCTTTTTACTGTTATTGTACGCCCAGGGGCAGGGAAGGGGGCGTCCATAACACTGCGCATGAATGGAGACACAAGAGCTGGTGACATTTCCCGCCGCTTCTCCACTTCATCCAATATCTACGAAAAATAAAAAAAATACATATATAAATAGCCATACAGTTTATTGATCAAATTTACATTGCAGCTTTTCTAAATCATAATAATTTTATTGAGACTCTAGATGAAAAGGATATACATCAGTGACAAACTTTGGCTGCATTTTACTTAGAAATTGTTCAAATGTATGTAGAACGTTGTTCAGGAACCTGTCAGCAAATTTAAGAAGCCATGGCTATGGTTCACTTTGTTATTGCTGCAAGTGGATATGGATTGTGCATGTGGTGTCCTATCTGTTGTGTAATACACTGAGTACTTTCTGCCTGAGTAAACAGTATTAAACTGGATGTCCATGGCCCTATTTGTTACTTGGGTTATTAGCACTGGACCATTAAAGGACCACTCAATGCAGTACAATTGCATAATTAACAAGTGCATAATAAAAATACAATGATTTAACACCTACTCTAAATTTCAAATAAGCGGTAGATATTTTTTTTTGACAAATGTATTTTTTTTCTACCATTTTATTTTAGCCCTCTGTATCATGTGACAGACATCAGCCAATCACAGACTAGTTTACGTATACCATGTGACCTTGTGCACATGTTCAGTAGGATGTTGTATGTATATAAAAAGACTGCAACATTTGATAATGGGTTTAACAGTAAAAACGTTTTTTTTTTAATTTAATTTATTTGTTTGCATGTAAATAAGCAGAAGACAATAAAAAAAAAGCTTCAATACAAAGTTATTTTGTCTTAACTGTACAGTGATGGGTTTAAAAATACAACAGACAAATGTGTTTTAATTTCCCTGCTGGTGGCACTTTTGTTTGCGTCCAATATTTCTTTAGGGACACTTTTCAACGGCTCTATCATCTGGTAATTATGGTGGCCTGGAAGCTGAAGGGATCATTTTTTAAAACCAGTAATAACTTTTACTAGAAGCATTTTTGCTAAATTGAAGCATATTGCAAAAATGCTTCTATTTAAAACTGAAATGTACCTATGCACATTTCAGTTTTGACCTTTCAATCTGTTTAACAAAGGACACCATTAGAACGAAGCAAATTGATTTTTTTTTTTAACTGTGTGTTATATAAAGGCTTTTATTAAGATCTTGATAAAGGCCTTGAACGGCTGAAACACGTAGATGTGTACTACTTGAAACATTGCTTGTAATTGTAGTTTGGAAACAGAGCGCTCCGTATACTTCATATGGAAGATGGACTTTTCAACTAAACTAATTCAAACTTTACCGCGATTGATACAGCTCAAAAGATACAACACGACTATTGAAGGATACTAGTCACGTGATCGTCACTGACCAGAGAGGAGCAAAATCCCCGGATGAAAGCACGCTAGAGAGGTACAACACCAGGGAGTCGGATTGCAAGGTAATCGGCCAGTTTTCGGCTTATAATTGTACCAAGCTGCTTGGGGATAACAAGAATTATTTGACCCACTTACAAATCTGCATGTTTTTGAGATGTTAGCTACATAAGTAGCGATCGAGGGTAAACAGCATACTGAAGATCATTGATCACTTTCCAGCATTCCACTTTGATATTTTCCAGACTTTACCTCACTTTACCAAACTTGCCTTATTTAGGACTTTTTCAGTCTACAAAGTTTTCAACCAATACAGCTCTATATGAGTTTCATTTGAGAATACTATTTGTCTATCATTTTAGCATTTTTTAGTACTGTTAGCCACCGGTGGTTATTTATTTAAATGTTTATATGTATTAAATATGTATCTATGGTGTTATTAAACCATATTAATTGTGCACATTGCTAGTATTGTTAGTTACTTAGTTTATTAATTGTATACATTTTATACATTTTATACACATATTTTTATATATAAATTAGCTATTCAGCTATTCTAGTTCATAGATCCTTCAATATTCTGCTTTTTTGCGCAGGGACTGGATCTTTTATATTGTTAACCCCTTAAATGCTTCCTGAGTGTGTTTTCTTTTTGTCTCTGTCTTGCCTGCAATATTGCACTTTTACATTTAGAGTAATCCTTTGTATTCTATTTGTTTATTGTTTACTTTACTGTATATTTAAATGAAGAGTATCACATATACTGAGGCCTACAAATTTTATGTTTACCTTAGAAAATAGATTGAAGCAGCCTAAACGGCTAACCATACAGTAAACTTCAGGTAGTCGTTTTCCTTTGCCTTGTGGCTAAAAGAAAAAAAAAAGAAATTAAATTATACAAAACAAAATTGGTGATGATTGACTACATGTAAAACAAAAGTGCAGATTCAAAACAAAAGATTTATAAATGATCTTAAAGTCCCATTTGGCAATTCTGATATTAAGCATAATATATTGCACCCCTAGATCACACCTTACATCCCCTAAATTAAAACAAAATTTATACAATTCTATTGAAAATGTAATTTATGGGAAAAACAGGGTTTATACTAAATAAACACCATGAAGGGAAATCAGGCAACATTTTATAAATAATAAAATAACATACCAAAAGTTTTTTACAGTAGCCAAACCATCTGCTTCCATCTTCTCCAGTAAGAACAAATGAAAATGTTTCACTAAAAAGAAAACAAGAAAACAAAAAAGAAGCTAAAAATGTTGTACACTATAACCAAATTATATAACTCCCAGTTCTGTATATCAAATTATTTCTATTAAAAAAATATTTAATCAAATCAGATTTGGGGATAGTCTATCATTTAAAGGGACAGTACACACCATGTAATTACAAGACATTTCTGCTGTGCTGCTATAGAATAACGTATCAGCCAATTTAAATTTTTTAAAACAAACAATTTTTACTGCAATTATTTATCAATAGCCAAACTTCACCCATCATTTGCTCTATTTAGAGGAGCCAATCTGGGCTTTAGTCAGCAGGCTATCAGGTTAGCCACGGTCATAACGTCAGCATAAAATGTATTTATTTCCAGCTGTTATCAGTTAAAGCCAATTAGGGACAGATATCTGGTATAGTTAGCCTTACAAATTCAGCACGGTGCATTTCAAATTCTGAGTATTAACAATTGCTCAATTTTTAGAGCTAAATTACTTGAAAATAGGGCAAAATAAATTATCATAAATAAACATTTTGTATACATATCTCAAGGAGTTAACTGTCCCTTTAAGAAGCTGCCATATTTATTTCCTGAAGTTAAATTGTGCTAAAAATAGAAAGAGAGATACAGAATTAACAAGAAAGAACGGACAATAAGTGTTTACCTCTTTAAATTTGAAGTTGGAGCCCAATCTTTTGAATCCGGAAAACAGAATTTTGGGATCACTTTTAACCTCTCCTCAGTATCTTTAGATTGCTTCAGTGGCTGATCATTCTATGGAGAGATAAATAAAAGTTACAATTATGTTTTCTCAAAGGCATATAGCTGGTATTGCCATTTACAGTCACTCATATGCATAAAAGTATTCAATCTGGTGGTTGCTTTATGGAGAAATCCACATCTAAATGTTAAGGGGCAATGGTTAAAGAAAATAATTATTTTAGTGGTCATGCACGGAAATGTAGATTTTAATGGCAAATAAAAAGACCCATGTAGTATGCCCATATTTCTGTCTGAAGTGAAGGCTTAATTGATTATCAGAGTAACCCTATGCATATCCCAGGCCTTCCTGTATTAACTTCCTGTTTTTGTCCCTACCTCCTTTATCAGAATCTATGATTAGAGGTAATCATAGACTTAATACAGTAAGCAAAAGTGAGTTAATACAGTAAGGGATATAAAACGTAGGCAACATCAATATTCAGAAAATCCCAAATTCAAACAGAGCTTAAGATTTTAAGTCCAATTGAAAAATGTGCAAGCTGCTGTATTCTGCAGTCAAATTTCTGAATTTGTTTTCAAATGTGGGATTTGTGCTATATAAACAGGCTATATTGACTTGCTGACAACAGACTTTATAAGGGTTAACTAGGATCATCTGCATGTCACTGCGCGGTACAAATGCATTAAATATATGGATTGTAATGTATGGTCCACTGAAACACATTGAATAAAAGGATGAGCATATTATATTGTTACAGAAGTGTGCAGATTTGTCTGTAAATAGAGGGATGTGACAATCTTATGTGACATGGGAACTTTACCTTATTAGGATACTGCTGGGTTATATGGGGAACATAACCATCGCCTGATGGCTTCTTCTGAAGAGAGACTACCACGAACAACTCAAACAATTGCTGCTCCTGAAACTCGATGAGGTCTCTCTCTAGTGTCTGGTAATGAGGATTCCGTTTTAATGAGCTCTGTACCTGAGCCAAACGTTTATTATGCTCTGTAGAGGAAATATTAAGAAAATTAATTCAAGCTCCTACAAATACATCACAAAATTAACATTTTCTTTAATCACAACTTGTTTCAAGTAAACTAGTAATTCTAAAAACTATGGGTTTCAGAGCGTAGTCAATAAAGTTGCAAAGATTTGAAAAAAGGTTAACACTCTCAATCCTCTGAATGCTGCCATTTGGCCATGAAGGTTTTGCTAATAGAGTTTCGGGTCTCATGAAACATCTTACTTTTGAGAAAGTGCACTTTACATCTAAGCAATTTACAACCAGAGGGTGCTAAAATAAGTTTTAATAAGTCCTGGTAATTTTGAACTTGGGAACAATACTTTTATGGGCGTCATAAGATTAGGGAAGAGTCCTGCCCTAGCTTCAGGTGAACACGTGTTTATCTTCCTGCTCCACTGTAAGTAAGCCAGCCTGCAAGACCAGGTATTCAGGAATTTGAAAACCATTGCTTCATTTGACTTTGAACTGAATATTTCAGACGTATGTTTCTATTTCCACACACAACAGATTAAACAGAACATTAATGTCATGATTTATTTATTGTATGTAAAACATATGTTCTTGTACTGAGAAAAATCACTTTTATTATACTTGTGGGGCATATACATCTCCGCCGATAGAACTGTGATGGATCGAGTGATCTTCTACTTCACAGACAAGTACAGCACAAACATAACCTTTCTATTTCTTTTAATATAAAAATATACAGGTTTAAATCCTGCTCTTTTACATGGATATTTTTAGAGTTAAATGTCCATTTAAAATCAAAGTAAAACTGAAACTTTCATGTTTCAGAAAGAGCATTCATTTTTAAGAGACTTTTCAGTTTGTACTTTACGATTGGTATCTTTTATTGAAAAGCATACCTAGATAGGCTCAGGCTAATGCTCCGACACATTAGTGTCCCTTTAAGTAGAAACCATTAAAAGAGAAGATGTTTTAGGTTGATATATGTATATATAAAGATTTCTGTGCCACCCTATAACAAACTCAATATCTCATGTTCTGAAATCATATTTTCTTTAAATATATCAATTATATCTACATTTGCAAAGAAATTCTATTTCATAGAGTTGGTTCCTGAAACAGGAGGGTTTATTAATGCAGCTAGGTTTGGTTAAATAATAACTTCTGTTGAGATACTGCCCTTATATACACTTTAAAACAGAAGCTATCTCTTGCAATCATAAAGTGAAATTTAGAGAAGATTTGATGTTTTTTGCTTGTTCATCGATGCACTTTTCACGTACGTGGCAGCTCTGATTAGTATGGGGCAGTAGTGCACTTTCGATTTACAGATGCTAGCTACCTATTCATAGAGTTTAGAAGATTTAGTACTAACATTTGAAAAAACTGCACAATTAATTTGACATAAACATCCAGGAGTCTATAAGGCACATGACAACTGCATTTTAACAATATAATTTATTGTTCAGATATTCTGAATATTGTCAGACAAAACACACTCTTAGGAAAGTCTACTCAAAATTAAACTATCATGATTCAGACACAATTTTAAATAACTTTCCAATTCACTTCCATTATCTAAAATGTGCACAATCTTTTTATATGCACATTCTCTGAGGCACCAGCACTAACTGAGCATGTGCAATATTTACAGGATATATGTATATGCATTTTGTGATTGGCTAATGGCGGTCACATGATGCATTAGGAAGGAAAATGTAACTAACTTTGACATTTGCCATAAAAACAACTATTACCCCATAATGTTACTGGGGACAGTGCCCCACTGAATCCTTTCACTTTTATTAGGTTAAAATACACTGAAATAATCTTTACAACACAAGTATTTGTGACATTACTGTCCCTTTAAAAAAACAAAAAATGTTTACTTACTTTTCTGCCGATCTTCTGCCTCACTTTCAGTTTCACTGGCTTCACCTAAACAAAAATATAAATGTAAAGAGGAGGAATACAAACTAAATGTATTTTACAGAGTGCAGAATGTTGTATTGGTTTTACATCCATATACAATTACTATAATGCTAAAACCACCAATCATAAAGCTTCTATAGATAAAATACATCAAATATATTAAAGCCATTCTTTACTTTAATATGGTGTTTAAATTGTATTTTATTTTATTAAATTATGTGTTTACTACTACAACTTTTGGGATTTGCCCACAAACAGAGCTTTAGGAGTTCTCTTTTTTTAGCCAATAAGGTACTTATACTAGAAGATCAGTTACAGAGGCCCCACTCATACTGCAAGATTGTACTCAAAGGGACATAAAATACTAAATTAAACTTTATTGGTTCAGAAAGAGCATGCAATTCTAAGAGATTTTTCAGGTATAGGAAAGCTAATATTAAACGTACATGATTCAGACAGAACATGTAATTTTAAGACAATTAAATTAAAGGTACATTAAACCCATTTTTTTTCTTTCATGATTCAGATGGAGAATACATTTTTAAACAACTTTGTAATTTACTTCTATTATCTAATTTGCTTCATTCTCTTGATATTCTTTCCTGAAAAGCATATCTAGATAGGCTCAGTAGCTTCTGATTGGTGGCTGCACATAGATGCCTCATGTGATTGGCTCACCCATGTGCACTGCTATTTGTTTAACAAAATAAATCTAAAGAATGAAGCAAATTAGATAATAGATGTAAATTGGAATGTTCTTTAAAATTGTATTTTCTATCTGAATCATGAAAGACATTTTTTGGGTTTAATGTCCCTTTAACTTCTATTTTTTTTCTCTTTTCTGATTGGCTCACTAGATGTGTTCAGCTAGATCCCAGTATTGTATTCCTTCAGCAAAGGATAACAAGAGAATAAAGCAAATTTGATAATATATGTACATTGGAAAAGTTGATTAAAATTGTATATTCTATCAGAATCAGGAAAAAATTGGGGTTTCAGGTTTCTTTAAAAGGGACACTGAACCCAAATTTTTTCTTTTGTGATTCAGATAGAGCATGTAATTTTAAGCAACGTTCTAATTTACTCCTATTATACATTTTTCTTTGTTCTCTTGCTATGTTTATTTGAAAAAAAGAAGGCATCTAAGCTTTTTTTGGTTCCGAACTCTGGACAGCACTTTTTTATTGGTGGATGAATTTATCCATCAATCATTAAGATCAACCCAGGTTGTTCACCAAAAATGCGCCGGCATCTAAACTTACATTCTTGCATTTCAAATAAAGATACCAAGAGAATGAAGAAAATTTTATAATAGGAGTAAATTAGAAAGTTGCTTAACATTTCATGCTCTATCTGAATCACGAAAGAAAAAAAAATGGGTTGTGTCCCTTTAAATGCACTTTGTTCTCTTGGTATCCTTTGTTGAAAACCAGAAGCACTCTGGGAGTAATCTGGTGGCTACACACATATGCCTGATGTCACTGATTCACTAGATGCAATTAGATAGGTCTCAGTAGTGCATTGCTGCTGTGGAGTTGACTTCAACAACTATATGTCTAATCCCTTTGCATAGGTTAAACACATGCAACAGTGCAATCTGTTCCCACTTTTAATTCAACTAAATTGGAACGTCTGGTCCACTATCCTAGTCCTGGCCCTTTTTCATCAGATTTTTTTAAAGAACGACTGAAACAGTACTTTTTCCATGCTGTTTTACTACTAATATTGAGTGAAATCCCTAAAAAAACATCCATTCCTGAGCGGCATCAATAGCTCTGCCTCCATAGCCATCCAAACACTGACCTCAACACTCATCTCTGGCTCTGACCAACCAAACTTCACCCTTCACTACCAGGTCCCAGTTTTTATGCTTAAAATATTGCTAAGAATGCCTTGTGCACAAACATGCATTTCCTGTTAGCTGCAGTATCACTTCACTTATACCTTCAACTTTTTAATGGACGTATTATTTTAACATGATTGAATTTTGTTCATTCATAAGCATTAAAAAAAGACAGGGAAAAAATGAGGTACCTTTTGATGAAGTGGTATCCTGGTTGGTAAAGGGTTGAACCTTAACTTTCTTCTTCCCTCGTTTAGCATCAAAAATGTCCTGAATCTTCATCACCAGCTGAGAAAAAAAAAAAAAAAAAAAAAAAAGATGTTAACAACAACCTTTCTCAAACTTGTATGTTAAAAGGGACACGAAAGTCAATTTTTTTTCTACAGTGTACCAATAAAAAACAAACAAAACTAAAAACATTTAAATGTACTTCTACTATCAATTTACTTCATTCTCTTGGTATCTTTGTTTGAAAAGCAGGTTGGTATACTCAGGTGTGTGCATGTATCTGCAGCTCTATATGGTAGCAGTTTTGAATGTCACCTACCTAGGTATTCTCTTCAACAAAGAATACCAGAAGAACACATTATATTGATAATAGAAGCAAACTGGAAACTGTTTTTTGTTTTGTATTTTTGAACAGTTTGCTCTTTGAGAATCATGTCCCTTTAATGTAGGAAAATGAGCTGTTTGGAATTACAGACAATCCATTAGAGGTCGCATTAGAGTAAGTAAATAATGCATCTTAAATTGTGACTATGCAATAAGGTTGGGTGCACCTGAAATGTTTTTACCTTAGGGAATTTCTTTTTCTTTTTCCCTGTTGTGTCTCCTGCACTTCTGAACACCTTCCACTCCATCAGTGTCACTGGCAGCGTGCTATCCTTGGGAGTCTTTTTGTGCAGGTAAAGTTTGGTGCTTTTAAATTCAAGGGTTTGGCGTTTAAGAAAATTGGGCTTTGAGGAAATCTGGGGTGAAAAAAAAAGGAAACAGCTTTATTAGACGTACTAATGCAGTGCATTGCAAGATTGCTTCCATACAAAACTAAAATATTATCATGTGCATTGCTTTAGTAATTCTTATGTCTCTTCTAGCAGTCAGGTTGTCTCACTTCGATAAGATCAATGTTGGTTGTTCTATCATTCTCAGATACTATGGGCAGAATGATCTAAAGCTCTCTGTTCTGGTAAGATTATCTAAGAGGTCTTGTCAGTACTGCAAAGAAATTTAAAAAGGCTTATTTTAGCTTGAGAGCTGCATATTTGGCTTTGTAGGGTTCTGGATGTGAATGTGAGTCACCTACTTAACAATATAATGCTCAAAAAAGCACCCAAAGATATAAGGCCCTGTGTCATATCTGTGGACTATGTACAAATAATTCACAGGTATCTCATCATATTTGTGAATAATGCTCAATGATATCTTAGTGTGATTTCAATGATTTGATTATTGCACCAGAGGAAGACTGTGTAATATATGTTTACTATTGGGTTCAGTATTGTGTATCTAACCTTTGTAAGCTATTTTACTTGGCTTTGCATTACTGTATCCTTCTATCTTTTTTATGTCAATAAAGCTCATTTAAAAAAAAAAAAGCTAAATTAAAACTTTTCAATTATGATCTTAAAGGGACAGTATACACCAATTTTCATTTAATTGCATGTAATAGACACTAATATAAAAGAATAATATACACAGACACTGATCTAAAAATCCAGTATAAAACCTTTTAGAAACTTACTTAGAAGCTCACAGTTGAAAAGGTTAGCTAAAAAAAACCACTGCAAGTGGTTCTATAGCAAAAAAGCAGACACTCTCACCTCCCCCCTTCCTCTGCATATGAAAAGACTCTTTACACAAACATGAGTAAGCTGGTGTAGGTATACATCAGTATTCTCCTAAAATGTTGGGGCTTGGTTAGAAGTCTGAAAATCAGCGCAATGTTATTTTTTTTTAAAAAAAAAGCAAAATTATACTTTTAAAAAAAAAAAAAAAGCTCTATAAGCTATATAAATGAATCATCCACAAAACATTTATGCAAAGAAAAAGCTAGTAATGTCCCTTTAAACTTGCAACAAACAATTCCCAATACTGTACGGACATTTTATACTGCCTAGTGCCTACCTGAATGAGGTGTATCCATTTAAGGATTAAAAGTGTGAAATTCAAAACCATATCATACCTTAGGTGCTTTTATAGTACAGCGTGGAGGTGGTATTTTCCATGTTGATGGGGCCCTCCATATAGGTAAGGGAGAAATTTTGATATCTTCATATGGGTTTTCCTTTGGAGGATCTGAAAAATATTGAAGGTGTTTTTCAAACAATTTTAACAAATTTGATGAGGTTTGTTGGTAGGAAAAGTGAGCATCTGAACAAGATTAGTTGAATTAGCTGGTATAGTGATACTGCCTGGTACTGAATTTAAGGAGTTCTGAGAAATGTTTACAAATTATGCACATTCTACTGTTTGCATAATGTGTACTTAACGACCACTGTCAACAATGAATAATTACAACTAAAAATAAAACGGGGGCATTCTAGTGTAATAAATAAAACACACTATTTATTAAAGCATTTTATTTTTAAACAAATCCAGTTCTTTTTCTATGTGCTTAACCACAAAGTAGATCTCCTGTGTTCCAGATGAGGATCGCATGACTGATGGTGATGAAATAAATAAAAAGCATTAATGCGTATGTTCCCATCACTGACTATATTCTCATCTGGAGCAGAATGGAAGAGTTCAAGGAATGCAACCTTGATTATGCTTTTAACCCTTTTGAAGGAATTTAGCAAATAAATAAAGGTAAAGTATTTATTTCACAAGAAAATGCTTTAACAAAAAAGAGTGCATTTTATTTTTTACACAAGAATGTCCCATTATCTTCCATATCCTTATTCTGCAGATTCCACATATTTAGATCCATATTGATTTTATATATATATATATATATATATATATATATATATATATATATACACATATATAATGTGTAATTATGCTCTCTGAATTAAAAAAATGCTGCTTCATTTAAATAAATAATATCAAGACTTACACGTAATGTCCTCATAGATATTGTCTTCAGACATGGTGTGGTAAAGAGCAGATCTAGAATGCTCACAGGGTTCTTCTGAGATCTCTGGGTGATTTGTTTGTTGGATGAATCGTCTGTAAGTCTGAATATCTTCAAATTCAAAAGATTTTCTAAAAAAAAAAAAAAAAAAAAAAAAGGGGATTATTAATCAATAATTTAAATGACTTTTACCCCATTTTACCCCAAATACAACTAACACCAGCAAAACAATTGCATATGTAAATATTAAATATTTTCAAATAAATAAATTGATCTGTTTTTCATATTTAGGGAAGCATACAGTACATCCACTAGACAGATCTTTATATATGACAAACTGATGCTTTTTTCATTTGGATTAGGGTTGACAGGTGTCCAGTATTCAACAGGACAGTTCACTATTTCATCAGGCTGTCCAGTAAAATCTACAAAAAAAAAATACTGGACACTCAATATTCAATTTTTTTTTACTAGCAGCCAAGGAGATAAATTGGTTAACTAAATATTCCTGGTGTGGGAGGGGCATTGCTTAACCCCACCTACCCCCCATGCCCAGTCATCTATAGGTTGTCCCGGATTTTTATGGAGGACAACAGGCAATCCTAATACAGCTTATAGGTTCATTTAACTAAGGATCATGCATAAATATCATATATTTAACAGGAAAAAAAATTTTTTTAAAGGGACAATTTTTTTTCTTTAATTCCTTAGTGACCAGACCATTTTTTCAATTTTCTTACTGTTAGGGACCAGGGCTATTTTTACATTTCTGCGGTGTTTGTGATTATCTGTAATTTTCCTCTTACTCATTTACTGTACCCACACATATTATATACAGTTTTCTCGATATTAAATGGACTTTCTAAAGATACCATTATTTTCATCATATCATATAATTTACTCTAAAAAATGTTTTTATAAAATATGATGGAAAAAAAAATAGAAGAAAAAAAAAAACACTTTTTCTAACTTTGACCCCCAAAATCTGTTACACATCTACAGCCACTAAAAAACACCCATGCTAAATAGTTTATATATTTTGTCCTGAGTTTAGAAATACCCAATGTTTACATGTTCTTTGCAAGTTATAGGGAAATAAGTACAAGTAGCACTTTGCTATTTCCAAACCATTTTTGTTTTTCAAATTAGCCATAGTTACATTGTAACACTGATATCTGTCAGGAATCCCTGAATAACGCTTCACATGTATATATATATTTTTAGTAGACAACCCATAGTTTTGATCTAGGCCCATTTTGGTATATTTCATACCCCTATTTCACTGCCAAATGCAATCAAATAAAAAAAATCATTAACTTTTTTACAAACTTTAGGTTTCTCACTGAAATTATTTACAAACAGCTTGTAGAATTATGGCACAAATGGTGTAAATGCTTCTCTGGGATCCCCTTTGTTTAGGAATAGCAGACATATATGGCTTTGGCATTACTTTTTGGTAATTAGAAGGCCACTAAATGCGGCTGTGCACCAGCAGTTAAGGGGTTAATTACGTAGCTTGTAGGGTTAATTTTAGCTTTAGTGTAGAGATCAGCCTCCCACTTGACACATCCCACCCCCTGATCCCTTCCTGACCCCCATCAAACAGCTCTCTTCCCTCATCTACATCTTAAAGGACCAGTCAACACAGTAGATTTGCATAATCAACAAATGCAAGATAACAAGACAATACAATAGCATTTACTCTGAATTTCAAATAAGTAATGGATTTTTTTCTAACAAATTTCAGTTATGTATATTTCCACTCCCCCTGTACCATGTGATAGCAATCAGCCAATCACAAATGCATATACGTATAGTCAGTGAATTCTTGCACATGCTCAGTAGGAGCTGGTGACTCAAAAAGTGTAAATATAAAAGAATGTCCACATTTTTTTTAATGGAAGTAAATTGGAAAATTGTTTAAAATTACATGCTGTATCTGAATCATGAAAATTTCATTTGACCTGAGTGTCCCTTTAAGTACTGCCAGTACTAAAATAAAAAGCATTTTTTTTTATATTGATTCTGCTGTGTTGGATCCCCCCTTAGCCCCCAAACTCCCTGATTCCCCCCCCCTACCTATTTGCCGCCAGTTTGCCAAAAAAAATGTGTTTATTTTTTTATATATAATAAAACATTTTCTGTAGTGTAGCTGCCCCCCCTCAATACCCTTACCCCCTCCCAACATGTATTCCCCCCTCCCTCTCCCTCCTTCCCATATATTTACAATGCATTTATGTGTGGCTCCTGCGCACGCACTCCTGCCGCATCGCACACACTTCTAACTAACCGGATCCGGAATTACTAAACGATGGGCCACCCACCCGTCTCCCGGCTACAGCTCCCACACCAACGATCGGCACCATTGATGGCCGATGCAGAGAGGGCCACAGAATGTCCCTCTCTGCATCGGTGGGTAAAAAAGGGTATTGCAGTGATGCCTCAATATCGACAATACCCTGAAAGCATCTAGAAGCGATCACCATTGCTTCCAGCGCTTGAAACCCCAGAGGACGTGTCAGGCACGTCCTTGGTCCTTAACTGTATTTTCTTGTAGGATGTGCCTGACATGTCCTTGGTCATTAAGGGGTTCATTTTTCAGATAGAGAATACAATTTTAAAAATGTTTCCAATTTACTTCTATTATCAAATTTGCTTTGTTCTTATGTTATTCTTTGTTGAAGAAATGTCTATATAGGTAGCGCACACATGACAGGAAATAGTGCTGCCATCTAGATTTTTTGTTTTGCTGTAAAGTAACATATTAGCCAAGTCTAAGAAATTAACATCTTTTTTTACTGCAAGTAAATATCAACATCAAAACTCCACCCACCATTTGTAGGAGCCAATCTAAGCTTTAGTCTGCTGACAACAAGGCTAATCATAATGATAGTTTAAAGTGCATTGTTTTGCAGATGTTATATAATAAAGCCATTTAGGGAAAGATATGTACTAGGGTTAGTATTAGGAAGTCAGCAGGGTGCATTTTAATTTAAATTTTTAAAGCTTATTTACATGTAAATCAGAAAAAATAAACCAAGAAAGCATATTGTAAATTTGTTTCATTACAAACTAAACATTTTATATAACAATCTCAAGGTGTTTACTGCCCATTTAAGATTAATGCAAAAAATAAATATACAACAAAAGGCAGTGTGTTTATGTGAAACTTCTTCTGGGTTAGAATCTAATTGTAATTAAATTATTGTTTAATAGCAGCCTTAGTAATGTTGTGTAACTGTGTGCACATTTATGTTTATTAGCAGTGTCACTATTTTGTTTCCAAGAAAGGGAGCATCTTTAGTTTCTTCCCTTTTAAATAAATTAATAATAAATAAACTTTAATGGGCGATTTCACAAAAAAACAAAACTGTTCTTTAAATAAACAGAAGCTTGGTTGACAAATGGGGTGTGGCTTAAAACATAATAGTGTTAATCAGTCTGGTCAGACTAGGACGATTTAGGATTCATCTTATTTATTGATACAAAAAGGAGTCATTTATTTATTTTCTATACAAAATGCAAGTCATTTTTTATCCTTTTTAATTATGGAAATTATTTATTTGTTACAGATTGACAGTGTTTTTTTGTATAGTAAAGTATATTTATTCTATGTGTTTAAAGGGACACTGAACCCAAATTTTTTCGTTCATGATTCAGATAGAGCATGCACTTTTAAGCAACTTTCTAATTTACTTCTATTATCAATTTTTCTTCTTTCTCTTGCTATCTTTATTTGAAAAGAAGGCATCTAAGCTAAGGAGCCAGCAAATGTTTGGTTCAGAACCATGGACAGCACTTGTTTATTGGTGCTGTCCAATCAGCAAGGACATCCCAGTTTGTTCACCAAAAATGGGCTGGCATCTAAACTTACATTCTTGCTTTTCAAATAAACATACCAAGAGAATGAAGAAAAGTTGATAATAGGAGTACATTAGAAAGTTGCTTAAAATTGCATGCTCTATCTGAATCACAAAAGATTTTTTTTGGGTTCAGTGTCCCTTTAATTTTAACGTTTATTAAAAATGCTGACTCCAATAACAACATATAGACAAGATCTTTAGAAGTCCAATTTATCTAGCAAGTCACTACTCCTAAAAAAAAAGTATAATTTTCGAAATTTGAAAAATTTAATTTCTGACTCCTAACTTTTTGGATTATTGTTTAAGTATCTATATTCTATATGTATCTGTTGTAATATATCAATTAATTTCCTGATTCCTAAAAAGTTGTCAGACCCATTATCAGTTTCATATAGTTCTGTCAGCCAGTCAATGGCTATAGAAATTTCTTCTGTGTATTTTGAGAGGAACAAAAGTAAGGGATCTGTAGTTTGATGTAACGTCACAAAGCACTCCATATATCCATCGATAGCTTGTATTTAACACTATGGAGAAACTCACAATACTGTAGTATGGCAACCAAAACGGAATACTAAAAGGAAAGTACTCAGTAGGTTGTTAAAGGGACATGAAACCCACATTTTTTCTTTTGTGATTTAGAAAGAGCATGGCATTTTAAACAAGTTTCTAATTTACTTCTATTATCTAATTTGCTTCATTCTCTTGATATCACTTGCTGAAAAGCATATCTAGATATGCTCAGTAGCTGCTTATTGGTTGCTGCACATAGAGGCCTCGTGTGATTGGCTCACACATGTGCATTGCTTTTTCTTCAACAAAGGATATCTAAAGAATTGAGCAAATTAGATAATAGAAGTAAATTGGAAAGGTGTTTAAAATTGCATGCCCTATCTGAATCATGAAAGTTTAATTTTGACTAGACTGCCCCTTTAACAATCAGCCAGTATAGAAACACGAAATGCATCTCCTTTGTAGAAAACATTGCAAGGCAAACTTTATTTGCTCAACGCATTTCAGCGGCTCATTACGCCTTTCTCAAGAGCATAAAAGTTAAAAAAAAAAAGAGTAAATGACTGTGGAAATTCCTTCTGTATCTGCTAATTGGATGTGCTTTCTTTTTTAGAATGGCACACATGCTGGCCTATGTATTTAAATGGACATGGTACCCAAATAAATGTTGAAGCACTTAGAAAGTGATGCAGCATAGCTGTAAATAGCTAGAAAATATCACCTGAACATCTCTATGTTAAAAAAGGAAGATATTTTACCTCAAATTTTCCTCAGTTGCAACATTCCATTGTAAAGGGAATTTAAGCAGCCAATCAGGATGCTTGTACCAGGACTTGCAAGAGAGCGTGCATCTGGCATGTGCAGGCACAGTCATGTTATTTCCCTACTCAGTTTATTGAAGTTTACTTTCAAATCTCGTAAGATTCAAAGGGACATGAAACACAACATTTTTCTTTCATGATTCAGATAGAGAATACAATTTTAAACATAAGTCCAATTTACTTCTATTATCTAATTTGCTTCATTTTTTAGGCACATGGGTGAGCCAATAACACGAGGCATCTATGTGCAACCACCAATCAGCAGCTACTGAGCATATTTAGATATGCTTTCAGCAAACGATATCAAGAGAATGGAGCTAATTAGATAAAAGAAGTGAATGGGAAGGTTGTAAAAAATGCATGTTCTATCCGAATCATAAAAGAAAAAAAATGGTGTCCCTCTTTAAGTGAAATCTCATGATTACAGTAAAGCAAAGTGTTGCATCAACACTGATGAAGCTGATTTTTTTTATGCATGCATGGCAGTAGCTGAAGTATAACTTTTCACAGAACACTTACTGTTGTGAGATGAAATTACTGTGAGGTAAAATATCTTCCTTTATTACTTGTCCGCTTTTTTCAGTCATGCTACATCACTTTCAGGTGATGTAGCATATGGGTATTATGTCCTTTTAACCCTTGAAAAATGGATAAACTAACAAATAAAGCTGTTTTTCATTATTGTGTTCCTTTATGTTGTACCTATTTTGTATGCAATAATAAAAGGGACAGTAAAAGTCAAAAGTGGGCATACTATTGCAAGTTGGTTTTTTTACCGTAATATCAGCACCACTTGCACAGATTGCTGTGTTTATCACATGGGCCATACTTACTCAGTAAACATGTTATCACAGAGATCAACCACGGGCATGTGCACATGGTGCCAATCTCAGCATTAAATAAAGTCTAATATAGCCTTTTTTTAGAAGCTGCTACAATAACATACTTAATGAATCCCAAGCAATGGAAAACAATTCACCAATGCAGCGACAGATACAATATTTTACAAAGATGTACATTTTTCAGATGTTTTGTTTCTGGGTTTGGGTGTTGCCGGTAAAGAATCAATCCTTTACATAAAATATATATAAATGTTGTTATTTTGTTTGCTATTTAGCACCCAATGCAGGAAGTTATCATTTTAAATTTGATAGCCTGAAAGTTTTTTTGTTGTTGTTTTTTTTATTTCTAACAAAAAGTATATTCTAATTAGATGCTGCAATTTATTATTATTTATTGCAGGAATGCAATACTAAGTATAAAACTAAAAAAGACAACAATTTTAATAAGAAACAAATAATAGATATTTATATTTGTCCCTTTTTTCCCCCCCTGAGTGTTTACAATAAAAACTATGTTTGCGATAGTAGCTTTGAGGTGAGTCAAGACGAAGGGAGAGATTCAACACAAGTGACTAGTCGCTTGGATTGGATGAAAAATGCTGCGGTTCGGCAATCAAGCATAGAACATAAATACCTGATCTCTTAAAAACAAAGTTAAACCCTGAGTGACTTCATGGCCTTAGTGTATTGTTTTAAAAAAAATATGTCTTTTTTGTAAACGTTTTTAATTATATTAATATGCTTGATAAAAAGAGTTCCTGGTTTGCCTTTGAGGTTTTTTTTTCAATAAACAAAGCTCTGGTACATGTGAATATCTCTGTTTTTTCTTCTCTTTTTAAGGATAATAATTGGAGGCCATCATACACTAATAAGGACATTGTATATAAATGCATACTACAGAAAAGAAGGGATAAATATAACTATCCATTATTATTTTTTAATTTTAATTTTGGTGGAAGGACTTGCTGCATATATTTTGGTTATTTTTTGTAAATCCATCACTGTTTTGTGGAGTCACTAGCAATTTTTTAATTGAAGAAATGCATACACAGCTAAGGTCTTATAAAGATATTTATAGTCCCACTGTAGAGCTACATTACTCTGGCACATTAGAGCAAGCCACAGCCAATAAGATAATCAGGAGCAGCACACACACATGGCAGCCAATCAATGACTGTGCCC